>NC_028357.1:49137527-49164372 GCF_000741045.1 Vigna radiata var. radiata
CGGCTATACCATTTAAAGCAATCTTATAGCATGTATCAGCATATGGTATAACTTTCAGCCCATGGTTTTTTTCTTTCTAGCTTTTCACATCTTAATCTCAGAATTTATACTTAACCTCTCTAAATGTGTGACACAAAAAGGAGAATAATCAACTTTAGATTCGTTTTAACATAATGCCCCTTAAGAAGCACGATGATTCCCGTTTAATTCCTATAGGAACATTTGTTTATTTTTGTTTTTATTGCAAGACCGCTACGAAATAGAAATACAAGAACCAAACATAAATAAAAATTAGTATAAGACTAAAATATTGAGGATTTAGGTATAAGGATTAAGACAAAAAGTTGGTGCTGATATAGGAACCAAACGATTGTTAAAACGTTAAGAAATTGCATTAGAAAAAGTAGATTAGATAGGATTTGTTCTTGTTTCCACTGTTTAAGTCCTTTGTGTTTGCAGGGCACGTTCTTGGGAGAAATTCTTGGCGCAGTTGTCTTGGGTGATAGCTATTCAGGTCTTGATCCAAAATTTGAGGAGAAGCTCATTAAAGTCTTGGCTGATGGTAATGAATCGAGAGATGGAAAAGTTGTGGTGGATGAAAAAGGTGGAAAATTAGTGAGAATTTTAACGAATGTGAATGCCAAAGCCTACTATAAATTGTATGCAAACAAGCTTGGCCATGAGGAACAGTCAGCTAAGATAGGGAGTTTTGAGGAACAACGGAGAAGATGGAGTCATCCTCAGTTGAAATTAGAGATCTTTACTTCACTCTTTACTAAGTGAATTTTAAACATAACTTCATCTCAATAATTAAGGTGAAAACTTAAACAAATTGCAATCTAGTTTTTACATCAATTGCTTCTTGATTGCCACCGTTCAACTTTGAGTAATGAAGAAAAAAGAAAGGCGTCTTCAAAGAGTAATTTCTCTCTTAATGCTCTAACTTATCATAAAAATGAATTAATTTTATTTAGTAAAATAACTGTATATCCCTTAAGAAAACATGATTTGTTGAAATTTAACTTGTTTATTAATAGCGACTGCCAAACTATGAAGATAAGGCATGCCCATAAGTGGTGTGTCTCATGTCTAACATGTATTAGACACCAACATGCTAATAGTACTAGTAAGACACACATTGATAAAGTGTTTAATTTGAATTTTTTTTTTTTTTTTGTCTCTAAGTCGATGTTAATAACTACAAATACAATGATTTTCTAAAAATCTCATAAATTTGTAAACTTATTAAATAATTTTCTATTATAATTATAAAAATAAGAAACAAATTTTATTCGGTTTTTGGATACTAGACAAATAAATTATATTTATTTTTGTATTAATGTGTTTAAATTGTTATATTTGATTAATCTTATTTATAGATAATTTTGAGAATTTAAATACATAATAATCTAATATACAAAATCTGTGTCCTCGTTTCTACATTTTGTAGATTACATGTGTCGTATCTAGTGTTTGTCTGTATTCGTGCTACATAGCTACCAAATCTTCCTCTTTCAATTTCAGATTAATGAGAATTTAGTAACCTTTAACCTTTGATTTCTGAGCAGGTATACCAATTGTGAGATAATTTGTAATATAACTTTAGCAGTTGAAGCAGATACGGTGTAAAATAGAGATCTAAGCGCAATCATAAAAGGATAAGAAGGATTACAAAACCATCATGCTCTATAGTTATATTACTAAAATCATTAAATTTTTCATTTGCTAAAATGTCTAACTTGGCCAGGTGTGTATTCAGTAAAAAGTTTTATAACCTAATACACTGCTATAAACCAAAAAGTATACTGTTTTATCCAGTAAACTTTAATACCTATTCATGCACTATTTTAATTTTTATCCTCAAAGTTCTAATAAAATTATTTATTCTTAATATAAATGATGTATTCCCACATTAGGTTTGAGACACGGATAATACCATATCATTGATCTGACCAGTTAAGCATCATATCTTTTCAGGATTCCCCTTATCTTGAACACCAATTTAAAAGAATTTTCAGCTGTCGCTCCCAAGTTTCATATTCCAAAATAAAGTAACTTTATACTTGCACAATCTTCAACCACTATATTTTTTAACCTACAAGTGAATGTGCCAACTAATAACTTATGCTACATTTTCCACATGATGACAACATTGTCACTAATCAAGGATCTTGCCCCACCCAAATATTCCAAACACTTTACCTGGTCTTACTTTCATAAAATCAATCAAAGCAAATCTAGCAAAAGTGGAAGTAACCAATAATTACTACAAAACCACTTGCTACTCCAAAAAAAAACCCCACCTTACCTCATTTCTACTCTTGAAACTGGTTTAACTTGTCTATATCAATTCAAGGTGTTTGATAAGGTTAGTATTCTATTCCATTAAAAGAGAAAATATATCTTTCACTTACATTTTTTAATGTGTTTTTTTTTTCATCAGACTAAGTTAAATATAGATTTATAATCCATTTTTTCAATATGGATTCAAGAATTTAAACATCTAATAGCACAATTTGATGCACAAAATTTGTCTCCCTAGGTAGAAAAGAAAAAAAGAAAGAGAAGATCTTATTGTGGAAACAGTCAAACTAGATAGAAAGGAACTTGTATCTGTTTATGAAAACCCATACATTCATCAGAGACACAACATTAAAGAGAATTTTCACCAAACCAAGTGGATCACAAAATACTCTCCTTTCCCTTCTCTACAAATTCTCACATCCTTAGAAACTAAATTCCATCACTGGAATCGTTCCACCAGCTGCCACTATCTGTTGCTCAAGCTGCAAATAAAAAGAACACAAATTACAAATCTGCATTAGACAGAATGTTCTTCAGCTAGAGTTTTTGTTACCGTTACCCTGATCAGTGTTTCAAGCTTATTCTTGACATGACAGTACTCTTGCTTTACTTGTTGCAGACAACTGAGGCACCTGCAGCAAATATAATATATAAAATTGTGACCAGAGATAGAAATTATGCCTTCTTGATGCTTACTCTTCACGACTCTAAAAATTTCAAAAATGAAAAAGTTGTACAAAGACAAATAACTCACGCGTCTATGTTCTGCTCCTCACAGAAGTTGCGGAAAGCAATGCAACAATTCTTTACCCTCTGAGCGCCTATGCTGTGGTCAGACAGAAAATTTGTCTCAGCCAAAGTTTATAACAGAAACGAATTGTCACCACCTCTTTTTTCTACTAAGGCTAATATCTAAAATCCATAGTCTGTTAGTGTGTTACTCGAATTCTTCATGAATCAACAATGATGTTGCAAAACAAAGAAGACAATTTAATTGCTCAAACAGTTTTCTTTTTGTTCAGATTCTTATGGTTGGGTCCATAGAACAGTGATGATACCTTGAGCTGCTACCCTTCAGCTGATGAACATGAGCATCAACTTTTTTGAAGTCAATACCTTTCTGTTCTCTGCAAAAGATGGTGGATGATCATTCAGTTTTCCTAAGGCACTTTTGGGAGGGTTAGAAGGTAGCAAACTCACAGAGCAAAGGTAAGGTCATTGAGAAGCCTCTCAGAATCTTCAAAGAAAAGAGACACAACTTCAACTACAAAGTCCGGGTTGTTCTCATCTTGTAGCTGCTGAAGTTGTAGAAATTGACCATCCAAGAAGCCCTTCTCTCACCACATGTAAGAAAACAGGAGCCACGAAATCAGCTACTGAAAACAACCTCAGAATTAATTGTGAATTTATTGCAGACACTGTTTATCTGCCTTACCTCCAAGAATAAGGATTTGGTGTAGTCCAAGTACTGCCTCTGCATCTGATCCACCTCCATGTTTTGCCTTTGGCCCTCACACAACACAAGCTACTACTTTTTGTTATGTTATAAGATACTACTTATTGTTACTGCTCAATATAAGAGAAGTGTACATGAATAAATAATGCAGAAATTTAAAGAGATTTTTGAGAAATAGTGGTGCAAATCCAAGGTCTAGTTGCTGTTAGTGCACGTCTACCATCTCTTTCTGCTTGGCCCGTATAGTCTTTTTATTCCTATCAAGTCTTTTGCTTTCTTGCAGAATCAACGACCCCACCACCTTTTATCTCTGTATATCATTTCTATCCATAATCTTTCGTAGTTCTGATTTCATCATATTCGTATTTTACAAATATTAAAAATCAGACAATTAGGGTTTTGATGATTTATCAGAATTAAGACAAATTTCAAGACTTGACAAACACATGCAAGGATATAAAGTTCTAACTTCTTGATGGAATAACTTAATCCAAGCTCTATGACTCAAGCAAGGTGAAAACTTCCAAATGAGTTGTTGGTTGCAGAAGCATTGATGAGAATAATGTGCACATATAGTGGTTTGATGTGGTGAGATGGTGACTCCTCCTATATGACTCAACCAAGGTCTGAGAGACTATGGTGGTGTTTAGGTACTCTTAAGAAAGGTTGGATCAACTCTTAAAGAATGATAGCTAAAGGAAACTTAGATGGGTGTTGTAGTCTTGTTGACCTAAATTGAGTAGTACGACACAAATTTGACAACATAAAATACTCAATTGAAAGGTGAATTTATATTCACATAGAAACCTTTGTTTATAGACTTAAGCTTTCTCCAAATTGTAGAAGCAAAATTCTAGAAACCTCAACTTAACTAGCTTGGAGACCAAGGTAAAGGTAAAAATTATTTCTAATAGGAGGAGGATGTGACCATAGGAGAATTCTCTTCATTCCTAGGAATGCCCGTCTCCCTTGCTCACCAAGCTAAGACTAGACTTTGACCCATGTAGTCAACTCTAGAATATGGGTCTCTCTTGGGTCAACATTGGGTTTTGACCTTTGTTGAACCAAGCTGATCAAAACATACACAACTTGACTCAGTATACATGGTCTAAAATGGAAAATCTTATATCACTTGACCCATGCTACAAGACCTAAATTATTCCTACACTACTAATTATAACCTAGATAAGGTCCAAAAGATATGGGCTTGAGCCCACCTTTTATAGATGACATCCATCTTCTTGTAAGCTCTTGGCCATGGTTAGGGAGATTTCCATCACTTCGAGAGTGAGATGACTAATGTTCTTGAAAATGAAAATTCTATCCTTACTAATTTGGATTGAACTTTGTTGACTGATTTTACCATAGCTACTCATAGAAGTAACTTTAATAATAATAATAATTAGAAGTCTTATATAAGACAATATTATCATTTTAAATATAACATGAAAAGATTTAAATACATTATTACAGCATCTTGGAGGGGCATCTCTAGGTAATGTATCTCTTATTTGCTTAAAAGAGTCGCCCTACCTTCATAATTCAAGTGAGTTTTTGTTTAAAACGTAGAAGCTAGAACTGGTTATTTCATCATAATGAGTTACTAATAGAAGTAATAGTAATGATAAGAATGAGTCTTATTATAACAAAATCATATTCCAAACGTGGGTTCTAACATTACAAAAACTTGGCTATGGCAATTCTAACTTGATTTTGATTTTTCTTTTTTTTCACTGCATGTTTTACATTCATTTTACCATTTCATTGGGCTTAAGAAAAAAAGAAAGAGAATGTTATCACTACATCGGATTGTGGGTCTATCCAATGTGCATATGTATGGGTTTTATTTTCAGGGTGGAACTTATCTTTTAGGAGGGTCTTCATGTTCTTAATTTTGTGTTAAAGCGGAAAAGAGTAACTGATACTTTTTTTGCAAACTGTTTATAATTCACAAATTTGTAACAAACTTCATGTTCCTATTTGTGAATTTATGGCAAACTATTTACACAAAACATGGAACCTTTATATTCATGCCAATACATAGAGTTTTTCTAAAAGTCTTCATTAAAGTAATAGTAAGTTATGCATTAATGCAGACAGAAATACATGGAAATGATTGCCTTCTCATGTAGCTTACACTAAATTGGACATCACCATTATTGGTAACATTGTATTTATGAACTGCGTCAGTTATCAACTTATTTTCGGAATTCAAAGCTTGGCCAGATATCATGCCAGCAAAAGAAAATACCAGCATGATGAAAAGCTGTTTCACCATACAGCCTTTTACCATTGCATGCTTTATTACAGCAGAAGAACTTTGTTCACCATGCACAGGGGAGTGAAAGTAGAGACTCTATATACACAGCCACCTGCAATCTATATGGACTGAAACAGGATCGCCTCTGTGACAAGAGTGTAACTAGACCCTCTTTATAGACAGCCACCTCGGATGTATATGAACTGCTCCAATATCTATGCTCTTGCACCTTTCCCTTGTCACTACATTTTGCCAATCCCGTACTTCCATCTATCCCAACAATATCATTACAGTTTGTAGAGCAAATTGGAGAGAAGTATTTAGTGGGAATGTCATCAACAGACACAACAATAGTCTTAGTCCAAGATGAGTGATCTTTGTATTCTTCCATCACCCATAATTCTGCTGGAGAGCAACACCCTACAACACATAGACTGGGAATTTTTCCAAGTACCACCAGATCACAACGGTTATAGTCCCACTCAAATTCACGTGGAAGAGGTATCTCTGAAAAACTCCTTTTTCTTAAATCAAAGACAAGAATAACATTCTTTCCTAAATCATAACGATCAACCAGCCAGTGAAGAGCACCGTTGAAGAGCAACCCAACTTTGATATCATTAAAGCAGTTCAAATACGAGAAATGAAGGCCCTCAATCTCTTTCCACGCATTAGCTCTTACAGAGAAAATTTCCACACGGTTAGCACTAACAAATGAGAATGCCATGCGCAACACTTTCACCACCAAGTAGTCATCTGTTGAATGATCATACCAAAATCCTAAGAGAAATGTCAGAAGCATAGGATCCTTGTTGGGCATAGTAGGTGAGGAAGATAGTTGTTTGTGGACCCCAGTGGACGGATTCCACATCCAGAGACTTTGACAACACTCCAAAAGTACGAAACCTCTGCAGGAACCTCGGATTCGGACATCATAAGGTTTTGGGGGCAAAAAGTTGAGGTTTAATACAGCAGAAGCAGAGTCATCATAAAGGGGTGCATTGAAGTCTATGGATCGGACTTCGACAGCTGAAGGCTCGAAGAACACAAGTCTCTCTGTTCGTGTGGCAATTTGTTCAAAATGTGACAGAGAAAAGTGTGAATCAGAGATAAGGGAGAGCCATGACTTACACACACACTTGAAACGAACAAGAGACTTGACCGGCAACCTTAACAAGATTTGAATGATCAATTCTTGTGGCAAATGTCGGGTATTCTTTGTTTTACGACTACGACAGTATGTCTTCATTTTAGGACACTGGATTAGCACAACTCAGCAGATATATTTATATACAGAGAGAGAGAGAGAGAGATTATCATAGTTGAATTCCTTCTCTTGTACTCTTTCTATGCTTCTGCGTTCATTGTTGAGTACTCCAGTCCCTTCGTCCTTTGACTTTTAATGGATGCTCTCAACTAAAACTTTCTTTTTTTTAAGTCCTGCATCCACTTACGGTTTAATTAATAATTCTTGCATTATAAATCTGTTTATTTGTTAATAATTGAATAAGAATGTTTTTAAAAATCTTCTTAATTATATTTGATCTTATTGAAATACTGAATGTGGATATGTACAAAGATGTCAAATTTTTAGTGATGGTTTGAATGATTTATAGTTGAAATTTAATCCTTGTTATTCCAAAAAAAAAAAAAATCCAACTGGAAAAACTCTTTAAGATCTTAAATCTTTATGAATATATTAGTAAATATAACTGATTTCAAACAAATATTAATTATATTTATAAGATAATATGGATTTTTATTAATGTTATCATTAAAATAAAACTTATTTAAAATATATAATAATAAAATAGTTAATAATAATATAAAGATACCACATCGTAAATAATACTAATAATATCAAGTCGTTGAAATTAATCATGATATGTGGATATTATTATTGTAGAAGTAAATTGGATATTTTTGAGAATCAAGAAACTTAATAACTTTATTGAATTATATTATTTAGTAGTACGTCCCTTGAATAAAATATAAACAATATTAAATGTGAACATAATAGTTTTGTTATATTGAGTGTTAGTTACTTATTCTAGTTTATGATATTTCATTTTTTGATACATTACATTAAAATTGCTTACTGAGATTGTGTTGCTATTGTTCCTTACTTCCTTCTCTCTTTAAGTTTCCACGCTTCTCATTCTCAAATACTGTTTAGCGGGAGCATCTCGAACAAATAGATGTTGAAAGATCAATTGTATTTTTAGTTACATATTTTTATGAGTTTAATACACATGTAGCATTAACATAAACTTTTTAAAATTATCAATTAATTAAAATAATACAAATGTTTACAGTAAATATTATAAAAAGGATAAAAAATAAGGATATAATACAATAATTCTACTATTTTATTATAAATGTGAGTGTTATTTAGTTAAATATCTTTAATGGAAATTTCATTGGGGGAAATCTTTTTATTGTCTTTCTATCTTGTTAAGAAGTATGGTTTTTAAGAGGCTCGTTGTGGAGTCTGGTTCTAAATCCTCTCATTCTAGTCTCATTTAGAAGAGATGTCATTCCTCTCAGCCTAGCTTCTTTTAATCTTGTGTCTCAAGATGTTTGGTAATGAAAAGTACTGCCCTCATTAGTTTCACAATGTGTAAAGTGATTTACACGTTCTAATTTTATTTTGCAAATATTAAAGTAGTCATTGCAAAATAATTTCTAATTATAAATCAAGATAATAATAAATTAATTTGAATTTGCCATATCATCTTATACATACAGAATAAGAAGTGAATTCTTCCATTTGAAGTGAGGAGATTGAGATGGTAGAAGACTGATTGAAGGGCTAACAGCATTACGATGAAATCTGAAAGCCGTGGTAGGATCCTGGAAAAGCTTTGAGTAAAATTTCTAACATGCCTTGCAGCTCTTCCTACAATAACCAAGAAGGTCTGACGATCCAATCATGTACTCGGGATTGTTAGTGCATTCTCCAAGGGAAGCCCATCTCTCACAGCTTACATGTCGATCAGAACAGTCCCCTCCATCTCCCACCGTCTTGTCAAACGAGTCTACGTGAATCCACTTTGTTGCCGACCATTTTTCACCTTCGATCACAGGGCATCCAGCATGGAGACTGCTAGTGTCTGGGGTAGCATTTGTGTGGAGACTGAAGAAAAGAAGTGCATCCCCTCTACGCGGTTTCACTAATGCAATGCCAGGTCAGAAGAAAAGAACTACTTAGCACAAATTGAACGACAGAAAACGTGACAGAAAGTATGATACAAAGGAAAACCTGTAAGAGTGATCACTAATCCAATTGCCCACCTGCTATTCCTTTTTTGGCACATTCAGAGAGATCGATACTTGTTTCAGAGCTTCTGCGACGTGGAGATTCCTGTAAGCAAAAACAGAATTCCAAAGCACAATTACATATTGCTAATTAACGCCAGAAACCGAACGAACTAACAGGATTTTGAGAATATCATCATATGGACAACCTCAATCAGGTCAGACCGATGGCAATCTGATCCTTAAAACAATCATTAAAGGTATAAAAAGAGCAACAATTACCTGTTTAACATTTATAAAACTATTGTCATTAAGACGTTTAAAGGATCAAATTGACACTAAATTGTAATTTTTAGGACTAATTGGTCATTAGGTTGAAAAGTCCAGATACCAATATGTACTTACTCGCATTCAATGATCAAATCAATTTTTTTCGTCTTCTTATCATTTGTCATTAGGTTGAAAAGATATTCAGGAACCAAATTGGTCATTTCCATGTTTTATCTCCAAATTTTCGGCTCATTTTCAAAGTCTTACACTATTTGGAGACAGAAATGGCATAATATGTCAGCTGAAGTCTTAATGTGAGATACTATGATCTCAATTAAGATGAAACTTTGGCACATTCAACTGACAACTGACACAATATAACGGCACTGAAGGAACCCAGCCGGATATAATGCAAAGAAAAATAACTTTTGACAAACTATTTCAAAGATGCACTTTATTTTTCGAGGAAAGGCATATATCAATTACTTATGTGTTATACAAACCTCGGCAGAAGGGAACACTGTCTCACCGCCTTTGGTTACATTAGTGAGATACATGAGAACAGTCGCGACGCGGTGTCCACCCCGAACAATGTTAACCTTATCAGTGAAGTAATCATAATGCGGATCGTATTTCTGTCCATGCTCATATCTCAATACTTGTATATCTTCCCCATTTTCTGGAATTCAACATAAATATAACCAGGAAACTGATTGGTGCTTGTTCATAAAGAGGTGTGCTTGCATGTACGTACAAGAATTTAGACCATTTTCATCATTTAACTTGCACGTTCATTCTATTCTGCAGTCCCAAGCTTTCCAGGCGATAGTGACACAATAATTTAATATATAATACATACACATATATAGAAAGATAATTTGCAGGTACATACTATTCATTCAGAAATCAAGGGTAAATACTTTCTGATCCTGAAATAATGCATCACTTTTAATGCGGGTCATCAGTTTTAATTAAATCGTTACCATATTTTTTCTTTTTCTACCGGTTCATTGAATATTAATAACTTTCTCATAATAAGATTACTTGATTATCATAGTGCAATCTACTCTTCATCCTATTACTTCCCTTTTATTGACGAACTTCCTCTTAAAGCCAAGGAAGGCAAATAAAAAAGCAGCAAGGGATACGCAGAAATAGTGAAATGTATTTATGCATATCATAGCGTCCCACTTATGATGGCGAGAAATCAAACATGCAAATATAATAATTGTATGCATACCCACCAACAAGCAAATTTTCAAACCTTCAGCAATGGAAAAGGAAAACACATGCGGAGTAAGGGATGAAAAAAACGTAAGTCCACACAAACTTCAGAAGAATAGCTTGCAGATTTTCATGAAGATTTTCTTTATAAGGCGTAATACCTTTTGGAAGAAAGGTCCATGACGAAATCTTGTCTTCAATTCCACTAATAATAGGATCCTACAGACATTATAAAAATAAATAAATAAATAACTAAAAAAAATAATGAAAGTTGAAAAAACTATTCTTTACATCAAACCTACAGCGGGCGAGGAAAATACCTTATTCTTGGAAATGAACATGCCAGAGCTTGTTCGAACATCACTCAACGTGCTTTCTCCAGAGAGATTGTCCGCCACGGCAGATCTCTTAAGCTCTGATTTGGCCTAAACCGACAACCGAAAATAGCTTAACGGAAGAACTAAAGCATCATGAGAGTCATAGTCTTTGGTTAGATTGGATATGAATACTCACTATAGAGATCAAGTGGTCGCACTCCAAATCCGTGAGGAAACCTTCATACACGAAAGCTCTGCACGCATGGATTCGAATTTCATAAAGTTAAAACATGGAATCGACGCAGACAGCGGAAAGAGCGAAACAGAAAGCTGACCTTGGCTTCCAGGAAACCTGTTTGACCTTGGAAGGGTTGATGATGGAGCTGGCGGAACCCGCGTAGGAGCTCCACACTTCATCGCATTTCGATATCAGAAGAAGGAATAACAAAAACCAAACCCTACTCATTTCCGATTCCGATATCAGAAGAAGGAAAATTTCTCTTTCCTCTTTCTTTCTCTTTCTATCGTTTCACTCCGAGCGGGATGTTGTCTTTGTTTTGTTACCTTTTGTGTGGGATCACCTTGCTTAACTGTTTCTTATTTGGGTAATGATATATACAAAATTTTTTTTTAATCTGATGTGATTGGTCCAAATGATACAATAACATCACCGTGAACTAATTACACAATGACACGTATAATGATATTTAAATGTTGTCAAAAAAAAGTTGTTTAAGTATCTTTATCCTTCTTATTTATCATCTACAAATTAATTCCTGTATTATTATTTTTAATAAAAACTGTCTTAAAATATTTTTTCATATTATTAACTATTAAAGAAAAATTGATCCCAGATCTAACCCACCCTACCTGCTATTAACTATTAACAAATTATTGAAGTTAATATTCTGCAGATGAGTTGAAAATAATAACTTTAAGTTGAATAACATGATGTTGACAGGTTTTCGTGTTGAAAAAACTTTATTCTTTTGTGTTGAACCTTTGATATTTACAATTTTATCCCTTCATTCAACCTCTTACGTTCAAAACTAGTTCTTATTTCTTTATTTTATTAAATTTATATTTATAGATTTTTAAATATATTTTTTATTAATAATAACCTAATTATAATTTAATTATTAATAATCACATCTTATTTTTAAATTATTTAACATTAAAGTTAATTATCTTAATAATTGATTAGTTACTTGACTATTCATTCTCTTTTAATAATTTATTTATTTTTATGTTGTCTTAATTACAAAATTATCAAAAGGAAAATAAATTACATCATTATTGTTTAAAAAATTAGCCTCTACTTGATATTAAATTTAAATCATTTTATTTATGTTAAAAATAAAACGTTAGACTTACTTATCCAATATATTAAATTAACACTTCGTTAGAATTTTGTCCACTTAAAAAACCATAATTAAATCATCAGTTAACTAAAACTTTATAAATATTACTACACTAACTTTAGGAACAATTTTGTTAACATTAGTTAAAATTTTAATATACTTTTCATTGAAATCAAACAAATCCTGAAAAAAAGTCACATCATATATAATCATTTGTTTCTTAATTTATACATAATCATATTAGTTTTAACTAATATACACTGCCTCGTTTTTTATTTAACATCAAGATGAAATTTTCACAAACCTTTCATAAACTGTTTCATGGTAAAATCACAGTTTCATATGAGATATCAAGAAATATTAATATTGCATTGCGAGAGAACTTTAATGAACCATTCTATAGGAAAATCACACTGACCAATTTAATAAGCTGTTAGTGTATTTGGAATGAAAAATGGAAGAGAGTAATTATTTTTTTTTCCATAAAAATATTAAAACGCCTTAAAAATAAATATATTATTTTTGATAAAAAAATTAAAAATTAAAATGTTAGGAGAAAAATTAAATTACGTAAATTTAAATCTTATCTGATGAAAGTAAGAATTTAATTTATTTTTTTTTTTGTATTTTCAAATTCACGTATTTTTTAATTTAATTTTTCAACTCAATTTTAGTTGGAGTCTCATCATCAACTTGATTAAAATTTAGATGTTGTTGGGATGATTGTTTTTTATTAGTATCAATTAATTTTTTTCTTATTAATATTAATAAGAGTTCTTTTTATTTAAATGGTTAAAATTGTTTTCTTTTAATCATTATTATTTTTTACTGAATATTAGTCATGATTTTCTCAGTCAATGTTAGAGAAGTGATTTTTTTTATAGAAGTGAACTAGATTTTTTCAAATGATATCATAATTATTTTTTGTCATCGACTTTCAAAATATTAGTCAAGAGTAACTATAATTTCTTGCCAATCAACTAAGATAATTTTTTAAATTATCAATAAAAAAATCGACAAAAAAAAAAAAAAAACTATCCAACAAAACTATAAAAAAAATGGATCCATGTTAACCTAAATAACCTAAATTGATCCATCAAAATGCTGTGTTATTAATTTATTTAATTAATACATTTTTAGAAAATATTATTTTATTAAAAAGTATTTTATGATTACATATCAAAATATAAAGGACTAAAATGATATCTTAATTTAAAAATAAAAGTATGTCGATAATAAAAAATAATTAAGAAATATATGAATAACTTTTCAACTGTGCAATTACTTAATTTTAATTTATTTATACTTTTAAAGGTGTTAAGTTTAAGTCAATTTTATAGTACATCTTTCCACTCGATTTTTATTTTTTTGTCGCATCGAAAGGACCTAAAAGAAATAGTTGTTGTTGAATGACTTCATGAAAACTAACGAGAAAATTGGAATGAGTCGTGAAATGAAATATACTGGTTTTCATATACAAAGAATTATTGCGTTACATAATAATTAACGAGATAATTTGATATACAGGGGGGAAAGGAGATGCTATAAGGATAGGATAGTATCTGTTATTACAACAAACTGGGAATAAAACTTCCCCTAAGCACAACATCAATGGACATTGCGATTAATCAATCCTTCAAATAAATTGTACAGATCATTGTTTTCAGGCCCAAAAATTTCATCAGCTTTCCGTAGTGTCTCCTATAATTTTTTACACACAGATATGTATCAATAAACTGAAAGTTGAGAAAGGAGACAAAGCAGGAGGGCATACCTCTTTTGTTTGTTTATGGGAGTTTAATTCTTTAACATTTGCCAAGAATGCACCAAATTGTTCGTAAGACAAACGGTTCCTAACAATAACAAACACCAGATCAAATACAAGGCATAACTACTAATCACAAAAAGGTGACATGTTTCCATAATTTTCAATGCATCTAAGATCTCTCACCTGACTTGGCGAAAGAACTCTTTTCCATCCACTCGCGTTCGTCCTATAACAGCCAGTAAGAAAAAATAAAAGCCAGCGGAAAAGCTATGAGCATTCAAACAACAAAAAATTAAGCATCTACTACTTGGTGTATGCATCCTAGGTCCAAGAAAATTGACACTGCGGCCAAATGAAAACATTCTTAAATACAATGTATTTGCATGAGTGCTACAGTACTTACCGGTTTGTGATCCTGTTCCTGCATCAGAGGTTGATATTGAGCCTTGAGTTAAGGAAGAGGAGGAAAACACCGAAGACCTATCATCAAACATGCCTCTTGTGGTTGAAAAGGAAACCGAATGTCGCCTTGGAGATACAGGTTTGGATGTTCTCGTAGGTGATACTGATGCAGACAGATTAGGAGGGGAACCAGGGGGAGTAATCCGAGGGGTGGAACCTTGAGATGCTAAGAGGAGGTTCTGTGGTACTCTAGGTCTTGGGGCTGATACAGTGGAATGGAAAAGAATACAAGGAAGGTCAGGGTAGATATGCAAAACAGAACTATCAAAACAGAAGCCGTATTTTATGACTTCGACTCTCTGTTAATGCAGAATTAAATGAATGCCTGTCCATCCATTGCTTCATAAATGACACTACTCACCATCAGATTCGGGTTCTTCGACCAAAGAATTTCCTGTTGAAGAAGATATAGAAGGTGCCAATGAAGCGTCATTATCTGCAATAAAATGAGAATTTCTCAAAACTGATGCAGCTTAAGGACCTTGACCACGAGGATCTCTTTGAAAAAGCAGGAGAACAAAGAGGTTTACTTCCATTCATCTCCTTATGACACTATAGGTCTCTCTCCCTTCTCCCAAATAGAAGCTAAATTGTTTTCATCAGTGTTCTCTCCGCAAATTTACGACGTTCATTCAAGTCAAATTGGTTTACTTACCTCTTAGAACTGGATTGTCAGCAAACGTCAAAAATAGAACAAGACTAACAACACAATCAGCTATTTTTATTCTTGACCGTCTCTTTTTATTTAGCAGCGCAACACAACTGATTGTCCAAACAGAAAAAGACAAGCAATTCCTATGCAAGATTTATGACCATGTGCTTAGGAAATGGTGGATCACCGTACAGGGAAACTTGTACCAGTTTCTCTCAAGACATGGAACTGCCATGGTCACCATGGAAATGGAGAGGATCAAAATCCTAACAGTTTATGGATAACCATTACCATTATTAAGAGATTAAACCACTGGAAAGACTATATTTGCCAGTGTACACATCGAAGTGAGAAGATACCAACTTCATATTTGAAAGGGTAAAAATGTATATGCCTTAAACGATGTCTTAGGCCAGCAATTTTCTGAAGTGCAAGGCAATTTCTTTATATGGTCGTTACGAAAAAGGAAATAAGTAAGAATTTGAAGTTGCTAGATTGCCAATAAGTCTATACTACCACATAGAAGTAAGACCCAACACGCTAAAACTCATTACATGAGTAAAATAAAATGAAGGTTTAATTCCATTAGGGAACTACATCTTTTCGTCCTTACAATTACAAATACATCTTTTAATCTCTGCCGACCAACATTGTAAGGGACTAAAGCAAGTTGAAAAGTACAGAAACCAAATGAGTAATCAAACAAACGGCCTAAATGAAAATGTAATTTACAAAGGGCACCAAGAATGAGCAAAAATGTAAATTTATACAGGTGGATATCATACGAGTTGAAAATACCTCCAAACTGTGACGTGGAAGTAAAATTTGATTGGTTCTGTATTTTAGCAACAATGTCTGGAGCTCCTCCCTGTGCCAAAAACCAGTAAATGCCAAAGTGTTCTGTAAGTACCATTATTTGAAACTAAAAAACTAACACAACTTACAGAATTATCATCCTCTTCCTGAAGTGATTGCATAAGCGTCTTTCTGAAAACCTCTAACTGCATACACACATATCTCCAAAAGTCACCCACCATCCACACATTAATACAACAATTCAAAAAGCAATCCAACTTAACGAGATTAAAATTTCGCCCAGCGAAAAATACGTTATAATCGAAATTGAGTATGTATAGGAACTAAATCCATTAAAATGCACCTTGGAGACATCTCGATTGAGCTTTTTGACAGTGTTGGAAAGCGAAGCATTCTCCTTGAGCAAGCTCTCCTGTAACCTCAACCATCAAAACAAGTTATTAAGCGTGCGTGCGCGCGTGAACGAGAGAGAGTGAGACGGTTGGAACCTTATCTTGTTCGGCGAGGAGGAGTTTGTCGGCAGTTTCGGAGAGGGAGGCGTCGAGGGAGTCGATTTGAGACTGAAGGTCGGCGATGAGGTTGTCTCTGTCGGCGATCTGAGTGCGAAGTGTGGACAGCTCTGATTCGAGGGCGTTGACACGTGTCGATAAGGCAATGGAAGTGATTTTGCGAGCCACATCGAGCTGGTGGAAGGGATCGGACGGTAGTACTTGCATCATCTCCTCGGGAAGGTCGAAGTTTGCAGTACCACCCGATTCCGCCGCCATAGCGGGTGTTACCTTACCCTCTTCTTTCTGTTTTTAATATTAATATTACTATTGTATGTTTTTGTTTTTGGTTTGGGTTCTTTTTGTTTATTTTATGTTTGGTGTGTCTGATATGATATAATGCGTGCTATGAGAACACAGAGGAGACGCATGGATGGAGCGTTCTAAATACTTGTGTTATTTTATTCAATAATTAATAATTTAATATTGATTTATTAAAAAATATGTGGTTTTACATGGTTGGAGGATGGATAGGATTGGAATAAGAGACAAAGGACACAAAATGCCAAATCCTTATTTCATTCTTTAAATATATTTTTATATTGAAATTTTAATTTTATAAAACATTGTTTAGTTTTTATTTTCTGAATTTTAAAACCGTCATCCTAAAATAAATATTTAAAAATAAATCCTTAATCTTTCACGCGACTAAATATTGAAATTAATATTTTAATTCCTAATATTTATTTTAAAATTAATCGTCTAATTTAAGAATTAAAGACAATAATAAATACCATATGTTTGTTTCTATTATATCTCAATCTCACACACATAAAATATATATATATGTGTGCATTTTTGTTTTCGTTGAAAAGAAAAAGAAACAATAACCATTTTTATACCAATGTGAGGTGAAACTTTACATTTTACATGTCATTTTTATAAAGAATGTGATAAACTCTTTGTGAGTCACGAAAGAAAAGATAATCATATTTAAAATATTTTAAAGTGTAGGAATCTCGCAAAGTTTAATAAGAAAAGAAAATATAAATAAATTAAAACACTTGATTGTGTTTTCATGAGTTATCCTTTTCACTATTTATGTAATGTTCCTCATTTATTTTGAAATGAGTAAAAGTTTTTTAAAATAGTACCTATAGAATCTAGAGATATTGTTTCATTTAAAGGATGAATTGACTAAAGAGCGTTTGTGATATATATACATATATATATATATATATATATATATATATATATATATATATATATAATACTGTTTTATCTTTAAATGATAATAGTATTTGCATGATGTTTTAAAGATCATTGAACAAAATATGTTTTTACTTTTGATGAATGTGCACTCTCATAAAAACAAAAACTTTTACTTTAGATACCGCCATTATTGAGGCATAATTTAAAAAAAAAATATATGATTTTTTTTTTTGAAAGGAAGAAGAATGACAATTTTTTTATTTAAAGAATAATAGGTCCAATAAGTATATATGGTATTTAATTTTAGCAATATAGTTAAATTTCAAGTATACGTATGGCCATTATTTATTTGTTTTATTCGCAAGTAGCCATTACACATGAAAGTCAGTTTTCCCAATTCAAATGATTGGTTTGGACTAAGTCATAATGTTAGTCTGACCAGTATTTTCATAGTTGTAAAACGAATATCGTAGTATTTTTAATCCGTTCTTTGATTTAAAGTTTTATTTAAAGCATTGAAATAATATTTATTTATTAATAATAAATAGTTAATTTAATATGGGGTCAACGGGTCAACCGGGTGTGAAGTTTAAAGTTAGATATAAAAGAAAACGTCAAGAAAGGCAACCAGACGAGTCTCCTTTTTTTTTTTCTTCTTAGTCTTCTTTACCGAAGTATAGATGTACGCAACTTCCCTCGTTCTGATTCTTTTATTTTATTAACATTTTAAAATCGTGTTTTTTTTTTGTTCCTTTTCTTTTGTGGGAATATAAACCAAAAGTATGAGCTATACCGAGGATGCCTATGATTTTTTTTAGGAAAAAGGAGACAAAAGCATACTGGATTTGTTCCCACTGTTTCCTTTTTATTTTGAAATTATTGAAAGGAATGAGTCGACGGAATTAGGTAATAAACAAAGAATTCATGAGATTTAGAGATTTATCTATGGTGATTTGATCATGTATTTGCTTTGACTCCACCTCATTTGAAGATGCTTTATTTAATCAAAACTTTCCATTATACAAACATGCAGCCTTGTTATTATTGTTAGTGATACACAATTTCATTGGATGTGAATTATATTTGGTAGATTATACGCTTTCAATTATTACAAGGTCTATGGAATAATTAATTAGGTTAATAAAGCATTTTGGCTGATATTTATCTTTGGAGACGAGGGATGTTCAACAAACTTAAATCTCATATATGCTTTAAATCTTATTTTATTTTTCTCCTATATGTCGTGCTGATTTTATTCTTCATTGTTAATTTGGATTCAATAATATTATTATTAATTTAATTTTGATACAGATAAAATAAATATTAGTCATTTTGATTTTTTTATTATTAGATTGAGGTACATTATTGTTGTATTCTTGATATAGATATAAATAGATTAAGTAGTTTATTTTTTTTATTATTTGAATTTTAATTGAATACTTCAAAAAAAAAGTGAAAAATCTCATTATAAAAAATCAAATATTAAGAGAATTGACATAAAAATAATATAAAACATAAGTTTATAAATGTTAAGAGTAAGAATCTTCATCATAGTAAAGTAACAATTAAGAAATCAAATTTTAGAAACAGAAATATTAAAAGTAAAATAATGAATAATGAGTATGGAAATAACCACAATAAAATTTATAAAAGATTTGAAAATACAATAAACCTAAATCACAACAATATTATTAGGAAAACTATTAAAATAAAAAATAAATCAACAAGTATTAAATACAAGTCTATTAAGATTAAAATAAGAATAATCCTGATAAAAATAAAGTTCACAGAAATAATTAAAAAGTTAATTATGAAAAAAATAAAAAAATTCATATCTGATTAAACTTAATGTGAGATGATATATGAAAAATTAGAATGCATTTTGATGAATAAACTTAAACTAAAAATATATATTAAATCTTATTTTATCTTTATTGCATACATGGTGATGATTTTGATTTTCAATTATTAGTTTGAGTTTAATTATATTAATTTGATTATGATAAAATAATTTAATAATATTATTAAGATTTCATGATTGAATAAAAAGTCATCGGAGTGTTTCAGTACATTTATTTCCTTTGTGAGTGACACGGATATTGAGGTTAAACGCTTTGAATTATTAGAGGGTTAAGGAATAATTAATTAGGTTAATAAAGCATTTTGGGGGTGGGAGGGACCATGCAAGTTGGAAGTTTGGATGTTTATCTTTGGAGGTGAGGGACAACTGGAAGTGAAAAGTAAGGTGACGGCGTGAGTATTGGTGAGGAAAGAGTAACGGAGGACGTTAAAGATGTGGTCATAGAGGAACAGCTGTGGGTAATTTGGTGACGCGTCATATTGGTTTATTGGAAGGTCGGTGGGAAGCTAACCCTCTCAGACCCCACCCTTGTCTCCTTCTACACCTGCTATATATCAATCCTTCCACCATCCCATTTTCTAAAACCACCTCCACTCTCACACACGTACGCACGCTTCACCCGTCTTTCTTCTCTCTCTTTCTCTTTTCAACACACAAACCAACCTCCTTCCTTTTCATTTATTTTCTTCTCACTTTTCCTTTCAATTTTTTGCCATGGCAACCCAGATTTTGCGGCCTCAGGACTGTCTGGTGGAACGAATAAGCGCTCCGCCGCCGGACTTTTCCCACCGGAGGAGTTCCGCTAATCGCTGTAATTATTATTACTACAACAACCATGTCGCTGCTTCCAGGTCCTCCCGGAAGTCGTTTACTCGACCCGACCAGAGGAAACGGCCTGCTGCCGCTTCTGGCCTACCAGTGGTTGCGGAGTCCACCGCCTCCGCGTTCAGGAGATCTGGCGGTGACGATTCGCGGTTGGCCAGGAGCCACGGCTTGGAGAAGGTTACGATTCTCCGCAGGGGCCAGTCGCTTGATTCGGCCGTGAAGTGCGACGTGTACGCGGGATCGGCGTTCGCGATGTCTCCGTCTCCGAACGCTCTTCCTCTACCGTCGTTTACGACGAAGAAGAACTCGGCGGCGTTTGATGACTCCGCCACGCGAGATCTGAGGCGTCTGCTCCGTCTCGAATGAAAAATAGCCGGGTTCCAGTTCCGGGTTTTCGAATCGGGTTGGATCCGACAAAATATCCATGTTCTCCTCTCTCATCTTTTATTACCTAGAATCTTCTCTCCGTTACCGCTACCGTTATGCATCTCCCGTTTTAGTTCTGTCCCGACTGTGATTTTTTTAAACGGAAGGGCGGATCTGAAGTTGGGGGTGAAATGGTTAGAAAGTTTGGAGTAGTTGAAGGAGTCCTGAACCTGTGATGAAGTTGTAGCATACTTTGGGATGTTTATTAGAACATTAAAATATGTAAACATGTAACTCTAATGTCAGTCTTAAAAGGGAAATTAGAAACGAAGAACGAAGAAGTGGAAAGGGTAAGAAGGTAGTTGTGTAAAATCCAGTAAGCGTTAGGGATCTGCTTTATGTTGGATTCGGTCTATGATTAGTGTGAAGTGATTATTAGTTTATGGTTCTGTGAAATACACTGAATAGTAACCAAATGAATCAGTCATTCCTGCTCTGTCAGGAATTACTCTTTCCTAAGTTTTAAATTTATATAAACTAATTATACATTATACATTTCCTTTTGTTATTATAAATTTGTTTACTAAATTAAATTCCTCATAGTATTATATTTTGTTTATGATTTTCTTAATTAAAATTTTTTAAATTAATTTATTTTAATAATTTTACTAGAAATAATATATAAAACCAATATTTAGTATTTTAAATTTCAATAATTTACTTTTTAAAATATATTTATATGGTTTTGATCCATTGACTTTTTAAAACCAGGTAAATAGTTTTGTACAAGAGTTTTTTTTTTTTTTATTCTATAATTGTATATATTAATTTGTTATTAAATAAGTGCATAATTGAATACGAATATGTTTGTCTGATGACATTAAGGATTATGTTCCTCCTTAACAACAAATTAATCAATCCAATTATAATACCATTAGGTTTTGTAGCATATCAAAATTTCAAATTCTATTGCCAGATTAAATGATTTATTGAATAAATTTAAAGATTTCAAAGTAAAATTGTTCTAAAGCTTAATCTCATGTCTCCGGTTTTCCATAAGACTAAAGAATGTCATTGTTCACTCAGGTTAAAATAGTAATTGCAATACCTCTTTTTCCAAGTACAGTAGCATGAGTATTATTCGAGTCATTATTTTGATGTCTTTTATATACCAACTTTTACTTTATATATTTAGAATTTTTTTAATAACAATTTATATAGAAGTATAAAAGAATAACTTATTTATAACTGACTGAATATCAACTTATTCATAAAGGAAAGTTATTTTGCTATAGTTTAGCTTTTTTATTTATTTTCTACATATATATTACAGTTTTAGTTTCTGAAAAGGATAATTTTATTTTATTATATATTTCTGCTATATAATAATTCATTTAATGACATGTATTTATTGTACATTTATTTGTAGATATTAGTTGCTATTTAGTAAAAAATTTATGCAACGTGTCCTATTCTTGCTATTACCTTTCTTCTCAAAGCAACTTATCAAAAAGTCCAACAGGGAAAACTTTTGTTTCTTTCCTCTTGTAGTGGCTTATAATATAGACATAATTCAGAAGTTATTTCACAACACTCTTTTTTTAATTACCTTTTCAACCATTCTAATTGTTAAGAATTCCTGCATATGTAATCATGCATAACATATATTTTGTATATTTATTTATAATTTTATATTCAGTGAGAAATATATTTTTTCATATATTTCATTTTTTACTTAAAGAAAAATAAAATAAATAAAACATGAAGACAATAATACTGAAATAATGAGAAAGAGAAAAATAAATACCTTACATAAATTTGATATTAGAAAAGAAAACCTATAGATAGTTGTTTACTATAGAAAATATTTGAAATGAATTTCTTATTTGATCATTGGATTGAAATAGTATAAATATACAAATTGATAACCTAATTGAAAAGAGTTAAAAAGGAATAAACTCCATCAATTTAATATCAATTATTATAAATATCAATTACATTAATAATTGAATTAAATAAAGAGAAAGTAAATATACAAGAATTAGTTAATAAAGGCTGATTATTCCAATTTAAAACTAATTATTATAATTGATAGTTACCTCTATGGTGTGGTGCCTGTTCCTAAATTTTTTGTTTTACTCTCTAAAATAGGTTTAGAATTTTTTTTCCTCTTTTGACATGCTTATTCAGACTTTGTAATAAATATGTAATCCCAAAGGAATTGATCTTCCTTACCCTATGTTACAAAAATTAAATCAAATTATTATCAAGAATATTATCTCTTATTATTAGAATTCTATATTTTTCCAACCTAGAAATATTGATGCAACACATTACAAAAAATCAAATTATGACATAATATCATATATAATAATTTAATTATCATAACAAATATTAGTTTTAATTTATTAGAATAATATCTTTGTCGTAATTTTAATTATTATATATTAGTTTTAATTTATTAGAATAGTATCTTTATCGTATGCTGGGAGATATAAATACCAAAAACCAGAGATGAAGATATGCATTGTATAAAACCCATAATTCATTAAAAAAGACGTGATAATTAAAAGCAAATTAAAGTTTTTCCTTTTTGTTTTTCTTTTTTTATGCTAAAATTAGAGTTTGAAAGTCTAAAAGAAACTTATTTTACCTTTTTTTCTCACCTGCCATTAATTAAAACCATATTTAAAAAAAAAATTCTATAACCTGACAAAATAGAAAGTTGACATGTTTCATATAACTTAATATTTTAATATTATTTAATTATTTTTAGTATAGCATAACTAATATGTATTTCATATAAATATTTTAATTTATTAGAATAGTATTTTCTCTACTTGGAAGAAATATTTTAAAATGTTTTCTGATAGCTTCGTATCATAGAGATTTTTAAGGATATAAATAGTAAAAAGTGGAAGTAAAGATATCTATAAAATTCTTGAAATCATGAAATATGATAATTAAAAATAAATTGGACTCTTCCATTTTTTATACTAAAATTAAAGTTTGAAAAAAAAAACTTATTTAACTTTTTTTCGCCTACCATTGATTAAAACTTTATTTTTTATTTTTTAAAACAGATCCTTTATCCTGACAAAATTAGAAGTTTACATATTTCGTATGTTTCATGTTTTAATATTATTTAATTACTTTTAGTATAGAATAACTAAAATGTATTTCAGATGAAATACAATATTTTAATAAATTTGATCTTATTAATTAAAATAATTATATCATTTCAATTTGTTTGATAAAAATATCTTTTTATCAAATTGCAGGGATGTGGAAATTAGTTTGTCGAAAAATACTTGTTCAACTCGGAAGGACTGTCTCTTCCCAAAATGTTTAATATAGAAAAATGATATTTTAACACCATTTTTTGACACCATTTTGACACTGTACACGTGTCAAAATATGGTTGGACGATTTCAAATTAAAAAAACAAACTTTGGTTTTTCTCTTCCAAATATACTCCTGTCTCAACTTTTTTAATTTGAAATCGTCTAATCACATTTTGACACGTGTACAGTGTCAAAATAGTGTCAAAAAATGGTGTTAAAATATCATTTTCCTATATTAAACATTTTGGGAAGAGAGAGTCCTTCCGAGTTGAACAAGTATTTTTCGACAAACTAATTTCCACATCCGTGCAATTTGATAATTTGATTTGAAATCGTCCAACCACATTTTGACACGTGTGCAATGTCAAAATGGTGTCAAAAAATGGTGTTAAAATATCATTTTCCTTTAATATATTATGTTACAATCAGAAATGAGAAAAACAATTATATTACATGGTTTACATTCATAAGAAAAATAAAATTTTGATAATAATTTTATATAGGAAGTCGATATAAAATTAATTTAAAGTATATAAATAAATAAAAATCTCATTTTTACTTTTGTGGATTTTTTTTCTCTTTTAATTGATTTATTAAATGTGTAATAAAGTTCGTTGCAAACTTGATGGTGTTAGGATGGTCAACTCAAGGTGTTGGGTCTTTTTCAAACTCTAACTAACCTCCGAGAGAGCCGAAGAGAGAAAATTTGAAGGAAACACAAACAAATAATAATAATAATAAAAAGTGGAAAACATGTTATTACCAACCAATTCTGGAAGAATGATTAAGTTATATATATATTTTACTTGACTTAAGTGAATTTTTTTTTTTATTTTCTTTGAAACTTGTAACATCATGGAACTAATTGTATGAATGTTTTAATTGTTCTTTGTATACTTAAAATATTATTTGTCTCTCTTAATAATTTTCATTATATATAAACAGTCATAAATGGAAAATTCACAACATATTTAACAACCTTAACCATCCTTTTTTTCCCTGTTTTTTTGGATTTCTCATTCACCACTTTCTTAATTGTAATTCCTCGTCTAAGGCTTTAGGTTATTCGAAAGTCATTAAATAGTTGGTTGAGTTAGTCTAAGTTTTAATACACCCGTCAATAAAAATACTAAAGAAATTGACAAATTTGGAAGAAAAAGGAATATTTGTTGTATAAAAAATCATCTTATAATTAATTAAGAGACTAGTATTGTTGGTATGGCACTTATTCTGTGTGGTGTGTTTTCGTTGTTGAAATTTTAGGACCCTTTCAACGCGCATAGCACTGAGAAATAATTAATGCAGTATACTGTAGCGAAAGCCTTGGTCTTTGCTAAGCTAATGCATGCAGATATTTCAAAGCTAATAAATGTCTTAACCATTCTAAAGACAACCATAAACGAACTCTCTATATATTTCTGCTTCCACATTCAATCAACTCCAAGGAAGAAAACCTGAAAATGGTTGAAGAGAGTTCATCGGAAAAAACGAACAGCAGCCGTACCAGGCGTGCTACAAACACCACAATCTCAGCAGCTGGTAACTTGGTAAAGCTTCTCCCAACAGGTACAGTTTTCGTGTTCCAGTTCTTGAACCCCGTCGTCACCAACAGCGGCCAATGCAAAACCACCAACAAGTGGCTCAGCGCCATTCTCCTTCTGCTCTGTGGCTTCGGTTGCGCCTTTTCCTCCTTCACTGATAGCTACACAGGCAGTGATAAGCAGAGGCACTATGGCTTCGTAACCCGCAAGGGACTCTGGCCTTCTCCGGCTTCCGACTCCGTTGATTTGTCGGGGTACAGACTCGCTGTTTCGGACTTCGTCCATGCTGCTTTATCTTTGTTAGTGTTTGCGGTGTTGGGACTGTTGGACACCAACACTGTGCACTGTTTCTACGCTGATTTTGAGTCAACTCAGAAGACTCTGCTTCAGGTGGTGCCCACAGTTATTGGGGTGTTGGCTGGTTGGGGGTTCATGATTTTCCCTAATACTCGCCATGGAATTGGATACCCTTTAACTTCTGATTCTAACGAAACCACCCCAAAGTCCACTGATACTACTACTACCGACCCTCAGAAAAACCAAACTGACAATGTTTAGAATTAATAATAGTTCGCTGCTGCATGCATGCATGGCTTGAAATTTTACTGTTCTTTTGCTTTTCTGCGACTTGTATTTGTGATAAGTAATGGTCGAAACTTGGGTTAGCATTGTGTATTTGACCAGATTGCTTTTCAGCGACATTCTATTGTGTATCTCATACCATATTTGTTTCGGATTTAACAACATTTCAGACGACGCTGCCGTACGTAGTTTCTACTTACGCCCTTTTCTTCTTTACAAAAAAAATAAAAATAAATAATATCTTTTATTTTAACTAATGCATTCTAATGGTGCTACATGCAGTTATCTTTAAAAATTATACAAATAACTTAGGTTTTTTTCATATAAAAAGTAGTATGGATTTATATTTAATTTAAACTCATAAAATTATATTACAAAATATGAAGTTTTGTATTATATATATACATACATACATACATATATATATATATATATATATATATATATATATATATATATATATATATATATATATATA
>NC_028357.1:49165115-49258736 GCF_000741045.1 Vigna radiata var. radiata
GTAATATATATAGTGAAGATAATGAAATTAAAGAGATTTTGAATGAACTTTTTTCGAAAGGTGAATATGAACTCTTTACAAAAGTAAATCGTTTATGTTTTTTTAGTTGGGGCTAGTGCAGAGATGACAGAGAAAATGTTTGAGTAAGAGAGATGAAGGTGAAAGGATTGAGAGGAATGAAGGAGGTGAGTAAGGGTTTGAGATTTTNTTTTTTTAGTTTTGAGAATGAAAATTATTAAAATAAGGCAAATGTTTCTGATTTTTTTCAATTGGAGCTAGAGTAGGGATGATAGAGAAAAGGTTGGAGTGAAAGAGATGAAAGAGAAATGGTTGAGAGGAATGAGAGAGATGGGTATGGGTTTGGGGGTTTCTTTTTTTATTTTTTTAATTTTGAGAATGAAAATTATTAAAATACCCTTAACCTTAAAACTTAGAATTCATGATATATAGGAGTATTTTTGTCTACTGAAACCCGGTACACATNGCTAAAATGTACCAACTGAAAAACAGGCGTACGCAAGTTAGCAAACCCCATATTAAAATTTGTCAGTAATGCTTAATATTTTTCAATAAATAAAAATTATTGACAGTTAAAAATTCCTCAATCAAATTTTCTTTTATTAAATTTTATTGATAAAACAAAAACTTTGATAATTATCAATACAAAATTTGTTCATAGATGGGCGCTGTTTAGTTTGAATGTTCTCTTTCAAATAAAATCAATGAAATCAGATATATTTTTATGTTTAATTAAAATATATATTTTAAAAAAATTGAATCAAATCAAATTGCATATATTTTTCGTGCTTGTTTTGAATCTAACAAAGTCCAACTAAATCACATGTATTTTTCATATTTGGTTTGTTGATACTATAATATTTCTCAGTTCCTCCAAAAAGAAAAGAAAAAATTAATAAAAAAACTATTACTTTTAAGAAAACGTTAGTGTATTAAGTTTTATGAATTATTATTCAAAATATTGAATTTGATTATACGAGATGAATTTTATAAAGTAAAATAATAAGTAATATATATATATATATTAATTAAATATCAAATACTTATGATCTTAATAGTTTATTAAATTATTATTTATACTATTTTTAATTTTAGTTTTTCAATAAAAAGCTTTATATCAAACTACTCAGATGAATTTTAGTTTTTTCCTTCTTCTTGATATTAAAAGGGTTCCAGTAAAAAATATCTTAAGTTTTAACTAAAACATTATTTCAGAACGAAAAGTGTATTTTATAAGTTTTTTATTTATTTATGTTTCTACATCTAAACGATATGATTTATCCTGTTTATATTATTTTTAGGCTTAATACGGTTTTTTCTCTCTAGTTTGGGAGAGTTTGTTTAATATGGTCCTACTTTTTTTTTTTCATAACAATTGATCTCACCTTTTGAAAAAACTGTTTGATTGAGTCCTTTTTGTTTATAATGGTCCCATATTCAAGTTTAAATTGTTTATTATACTATACGATGATGATATGATTTTTAACATAACATTATGTCAGGACTGTTAAAATAACATTTGGATAGGTGAATGCATGAAAGAACATATTGACGTCGTAACCAGCACCGTTAGAAAATTGATGTCGTAACCAAAAAGGAGTCAATTGAACAGTGTTTTCAAAAAGTGGGATCAATTGTTACTAAAAAAAAAGGTAGAACCATATTAAACAAAACCTCTCAAATTAGAGTCAAAAGCCGTATTAAGCCTTATTTTTAATTGACTATATACTTTTATATTTGAAGTACAAGTATTATTATTAAATCTCAGATATTATTAGACCCCTTATATAGGTGATTTAACTTACTACATCATATTAAAAAAACTATGATTCGAAATTTATTTAAAATATAACACAACTCAGCTAGATTTAACTATAATTTGGCAACCTTTCAAGAATTTAATCAGCAGAAAAGGAAGATTCATTTTTTATTTTCAAAAAAAGGTTGACGAGCGTATGCGATAACGACGTTAAACGTAACCTCTATAAATATTTAAAATAACGTTCAAACTAGGGGAACATCTGGTTTTCGTAATTAACATTTTTAATGGCTATTAATTGACTTATAAAACAATTTTACTTAAAGAAATTAAAATTTATTTATGTTACGTCTCTCAGTTGTAAGAGTGGAAATAAATCATTAATCTTGGCTTATCTTCTACAATATTTTAGTGACTATCTTATCTTGATTACTTCAGGTTGATTGAGGTGGAAGATCTCTTATTAGCAATAACTTGTTAAAAAATCTAGAACCACCCGATAAATTACTTTTATTAATATAATTTTTAACTGCTTAATACGTGAATTTATATGAAATTATTCTACTCTAATTAGTGATTTTCAGTTTATTCTAAATATACACATACATTAAATATTTGGTGGAATAATCCATAACATTTTAGATTAATATCTCTACCAACATTTATTCAAAAAGTAAGTTGAGTTTATCTGATGAGATAAAGTCAACTTATATATTTAACTTTACCATAAAAATTATTTAATTTATTCCTCCGTTGAAGTGTATAAATTAATGAATAAAGGATCGATGTATTATTATTCTTGGTATTTTATTCATTTTTGCTTGTTTTTCAATTTAACAACGTATAATAAAATATATGAGCTCCATAATTAACAGCTTCGGATAACTTGCTGGACTTATTTCTTGGTTTCTTGATAAGTACTAAAGTGAGAAAAATAAAAATAAAAATAAAAACTCCTTCCTTTATATAATAAAGCTAATTACGTATAGATAAATTATACATCTTTAAATCAATATTGTACATGAAATTAAATATTAAATATTCGCTATTAGTCAAACACGAAATTTAGTCACAATATTAAATTATACATTAAATGAAATTTAAATGTTATATTATAATTCAATAACACTAGTAAAATGAAAATACAGCCACCAGCTTACTACAATATTGTTCTTTTTTTTGTCTGACTTTTTTTTTTTTCTTTTTCTGAAAATGATTGAATTTGCATGAGATTGAAAAATGCAAATGGATATATGGTGATGGTCTTTCAAGATGAATCCAAGTAATTTTACGTAGAAGCCGCAGCCGCCGCCGTAGTTCTGGTGCTATAAGATGAAGACAAGCATGGAGTGGGAAAAAGTTTGAGGTGGAACTGCAAGAACAGAGAAAAAGAACAAAAAATGATTGCAGACAGTTCATCTTTGAACACTCCATCACCGTCGGCAAGTCCCTCCAAAAGCAGTGGCGTGACAAGCAGGACGCTCGCATCAGTTGGGAGCCTCATAAAGCTTCTCCCAACAGGCACAGTCTTCGTCTTCCAATTCCTCAACCCTGTTTTGACCAACAGTGGTGAATGCAACGCCAGCAACAAGTCCCTCTGCGCCATTCTCCTTGTTCTCTGTGGCTTCAGCTGCGCCTTTTCTTCCTTCACAGACAGTTACACAGGCAGTGACAAGCGTAGGCACTATGGCATCGTAAGCCCCAAGGGACTCTGGCCTTCTCCGGCTTCCGACTCCGTTGACCTGTCAAGCTACAAACTCAAGTTTGGAGACTTGGTGCATGCTGTGTTGTCGTTTTCAGTGTTTGCAGTGTTGGGGCTTTTGGACACCAATACTGTGAACTGCTTCTACCCTGATTTTCAGTCAACTCAGAAGCGTCTTCTTCAAGTTCTTCCCACAGCTATTGGGGTAGTAGCGGGTGGCTTGTTCATGATCTTTCCCAATGATCGCCATGGAATTGGATACCCTTTGACCTCGGATTCCAACGACACCGCTCCTTCCAACAATCCGACTGCCAATGTCTAATCACTATAATTAACTTGGGGCTGTGAAAATATATGCAAACTGCATGTACTTGCATGGTATGAAATGTTCTTGCACTATACTTTTCTATCTCTTGTGACTGTAATAAACTAAGTACTTTATTCTTTAATGTATTATTGAGTTTTGTCTGTCATATTTTGGCTCTTTTAATTGCGTTTTTATATATACATAATATTATAAATGTTAATTTTATATATACTAGTTTATTCACCCGTGCAATGCCTATGTCCAGAAATGATATTTTTTTTTTTTGAATTTAAAATGGATTTTTATAGGTAGATCTTAACCTTAAAAAAATTCTCATAACATGTACAACAGCTCTTATTCTTTATAATTTTGATTTGGATTTTCCAATGGCAAACAAAGGAGATGAAGGGCTCATAATATCCCAAAAACATTATTACAACAATTATTAATTAAGTTAATAATGAATCATGTTGATATAACAATAAATTCAGTTTTATTTATTTTTAAATATTTTTTTCAAATAAAAAGATAAAAAAAATTGTGTCAACAGTGAAAAGGTGTCTAGTTGAAAAAATTAAAATATATGTTAGTCTACTAATAATAATAAAGATGTGAAAGAGTTTTTTACAGCATAAAAATATGAGAAATGATTATGAGGAAAGGAACGTAGAAGAAAAGAAAACTATGTAGAAGGATTAGATTTTAGAAAGGTGGATTAAATTAAGGAGAAACTAATATAAAACATTTGTTTGGTACAGAATATGAAATTTTCGTTAAATTGCTATTGATAACAATAATAATTTTATGGTACAAATTGAGGAGAAATTAGGGGCATGACAATTTTGTTGAAGACTCTTCCCACAGTTATTGGAACAGTAGCGGGTGGGTTGTTTATGATCTTCCCCGACAAACGCCATGGAATTGGATACCCTATAACTTCTAATTTCCACCACACCCCAATCCAAATGAAAATGCCCAGTCAGTTCATGATTTCCACTATTCGGAAGTTTAGCCTTTCACTCCAATTAGTTCAAAAATCAAACACAAATATAGTAACGACGTAATAAAATAATTTCTTATCTATAAATGCAATTAGAACAGTACTACTTGTCATCTTTACTTTATAGACAACGGGATTAGAAATAAACATAAAGTACGAGAGAACCTATACAAACGATGAATACCATTCATTATATAACTGACGAGTTTGACAAATTATTTGGAAGAGGTCTTAGGATAATGCACATTCCATAAATTTTACGTTACCTCTCCCTTTCCCCTGCCTCTCAAAAATGCTAAGTTTTCACAAAGATCGCGACGTTCTTTGTTTCACAGCATGTTTTCAAGAAACATATTCAGTAGTCAATCTTATTTATTGACCAAACCAACTACTGCAGGACTCCATCAGAGAGCACGATTTGAACCTTGAATTTTACACTTGTCGAGAAATTGGATGCAGCTGTTCTCTTCTTTACTATCTCAAATAAAATAAGTAACAGTCAAAAAGGGACAAATACAAAAAATGGTAAAAGGGGGCAAGGATGTGTCTCATCCTGAAAGCAAAATGTCAGTATCAACAATATAGGCTGGCTTTAACTTCATGTCCTTTAAATGGCGGCAGTTGCAGCAAACTCATCATAAATTACTATATACACACCTAATCTCAGTAGCTGCCTTCCTCCAGAAAATGATTTCGTTTGAAATGCTACATATATAACACAAGCTATGTAATAGTCCGCTTTCTCCAAGATGTTGGTTCTCCTCTGTTGCAAATGATGCCTTAAAGCCCTCGACATTCGATCCCAAAGATCAATTTAATCATTACAGTCAAGGATCAACAAATAATGCATCAAGGAGGTTCGAAGATGAATTGCAACTCTCAGCCTCATCAAAGAAACCATTGGCAGCACCTTCTCTTCTAGCTTTACGCTCTTCAATGATAGAATCTTCTGTTTCAGTGCAGTAATTACGTCGTCCCTGTTTTACGGGTCTCTCAGCCACAACAAATTTATTTCCATCACGAGATCTCTCTTCAAAACCAGCCCAGACTGACAAAAACAAATGTTTCAGAAACTACATCCAGTTCTATATAGAATATATCAAAAGCAGTTGGAACTAATATCTTAACGAAGATTAGATTTGTAACAAAACGCAATCTCCATAGTTTAGTACACTATTGCCTGGCCTATTTGTTGTCAGAAACAAATGTCGGCTTTGTTTGAAGAGGTTGAAGAAACAGAGAGAGCGATTAGGTAGGTCAAGAAATAATGAATATAGGTGTCTGGCTAAAGATAAATATAAACTCGAAAGAAAATAAGAATAAAAGTTAGTAATAATTTATTTTTAGAAAAATAAATATATACAATCGAGTATAAATGTATTTTGCAGACAAATTTTATTGCCGAATAAAAAGATAATTAATTCGTAATTTTTTTGTTCACCCTTTGACTTCTGCAATCCATTGTACCACTGAAACAGTCATTTCGTGAGAACCATAAGATGTGCATAAGAACAGTTAAAACAGTCACTCGGTTTCTATAGATGTTTTCAACTTCAATTTTAGTTACTAAAAAATGGTAAGGTTTACCAACAAGTTTTCGTAGAAAGTTTATATTACTGGAAAATTTTGGTATTAGCAAGATTGACTAAAACATAGAAAAACATGTAAGCACGGACACTAAATCTTACAGTTTTGTCGTGTAGAGAGGCTAACGTTTACAATGGAAAGAACAACAGAAAATAAAAATTTAATCTAATATAATTTCGAACTTCCAAGAAGTAGACGCACTGGAAATAAGGTTGGCATAAGCAGCAAAAGAGGGAGAAATTTCAAGTAAAATAAGATAATAAAAGAAACCTGCGAAATGATGGAGTACAATGGAAGCAGCTACAGTGACATTCAAGGAAGCAGTGCCGGCACCATATTGAGGAATATAGACGAAAAAGTCGCATATCTGAATTTCCTTAGGAGAAAGACCTTGACCCTGCAGATAGATTAAAAAAACATTGAAGAGTAAAGGGGGAAATTGAAATTGATGGAAAAGCGAAAGAGAGGTAACAACCTCGTTGCCGAGTAGGAATGCGGTGCTCTTCTTGAAAGGGTGATGGTTGACAGGGAGAGCGTCGTTTGTGATCTCAACGCCGCAAATATCGCAGCCTTTGTCTTTGAGGAAGTTGCGAGCGTCGTGGAGCGAGTGGAAGTGTCGAAATCGGAGGTGGGAGGATGAGCCATGGCTGCCGAAACAGTTGAAATCTCTACGGCCAACGAGGATGAGTTCCGAGACGCCAAACGCGGTGGCACTGCGAGCCAGCGTTCCCACGTTGTGCCTCTTCGCTATGTTGTGCACCACCACGTAGCTCTCACACGATTCAGCCTTTCCTTCCATCTCCAAACGCCGTTTCCCTTGCCCAGGGTTCCTCACTTTACAAATTCAAATTACAACATGGGCCCATCTTCTTTCGGGCCTCCACTTCGGCCCAATCATAATAGACTCAACTCAACCCAGTCTCCGATTATTACCAAGTTTATTATATTTTCTTAAATGTAGACGATTGAATGGAGAATCATTTTTCAGAGATTTTTTATTATGATAGAATCGAATAGAAGATGTACAAGAATTTTACAGATTCAGTCTTATTATATGACAGGACACGGTACAAGAATAAGAGAAACATTTGCATGAATATTTGTACACAACGTTTTCTCTTTTATTATTATCAACATTATTTATTTGCAAAGATTTGCTTATTGATTTTGCTTTGCTTTCACTTCTATAAGTATACGTTAGAAGCCCTCATCGTTTGTGACGTCCTCGTATAAACCTCCATTTGTGATGTCTACGGGCTTATGAAGAACAACAGTTATTTACAACCTCCCGTATGCTTGTGATAGAGGCAACTGTTTCTTAAGCTGCAACCTGAGCTGCCGCAAGCCTAGCAATAGGAACCCTGCAAAGGTGCCTCATAGTCTCAGTTTGACATTGGAAAATACAAAATTTTCATTTTCTGATATTGTTGAAGTAAAAATCTTACCTAAACGGAGAACATGAAACATAGTCAAGTCCAATTTCTGCAAAGAAGGCAACAGAAGAAGGCTCCCCACCATGCTCTCCACATATTCCTACCTGATAATCAATATAGATTTTTATCTCCATTTGTTATTATATTGTAAGAATTAGATGTCTAATAAAAAAAAATTAATTCAAATTTCTATTGCTAAGTTAATTCTCCCACCTTTAGATTTGGTCTAGCTGCACGACCCTTTTCTGTGCAAATCTTGATGAGTTGACCCACACCTTTCTGGTCAAGTACCTGCAATTATTCTCAACAAATTTAATTCAGCAACCGTCCTTCATTATGTGTAAATGGCCAAACTAACATCAAGCAACTAACCTCAAATGGATCGTGCTGCAGAATCCCTTTGGATAGGTAGATGGGAAGAAATTTTCCAACATCATCTCTACTATATCCAAATGTCATTTGAGTAAGGTCATTGGTCCCGAATGAAAAGAACTCTGCTTCCTTTGCAATCTAGATGAATCGATTATAAGATGAGAAAGTTTAAACAACAAAAAAGGAAAAATGTTCCTTTTAACTCCTGCGCTGCAATTATAAATCTATAAAAGGGTTCATGATTACAATCTACAGGGTGAACCCCAGTAAATGCGAAATAAAGACCGTTTTCTTCAATCTTTATTCAATATTTTATTGAGTCCAGGTTGAATCTTCAAGACTTCAGGATATAAATGTTACCTCTTCTGCAACTAGTGCAGCCCTTGGAACTTCAATCATAGTCCCAACCTTATAGCTTAAAGAAGAACCCAACTCAGAAAAAACATTATCAGCAACATTCCTTATTAAACTCACTTGATGCCTTAATTCCTGCCAATTAAAAATTTGAGGGAATTATATCGTGTAATCATTACATCAAAGGGCTTTCATTAAGATCAAAACCAACTGATTCACATCGTATTTCAAAGATGATTATAGTTAAGGAGAAAAGGATGCAAGACAATGTTTCAAAGTATAACATGAACTGAGATTTTTCTCATAAATTATTAGTACGCATGATTAGATGAGTGTGAAGTAAACTAAAGGACAAAGAACAAGCGAATAAATATGTAAGAAAAAGGACCATGCCTGAGGTGTACCGATAAGTGGAACCATTATCTCTGGAACAACTACAATACCATGGTTTTTCACTGAAACAGCAGCCTGAAAGATTGCACGTGCCTGCATCTCAGTCAGTTCGGGGTATGATATTCCCAGCCTGTTCACAGAATTTTAATTCAATTGTCAAACATGAGGAATTTACAAGTCAAACATGAAGTCCCTAATCTCAACACTCATCATCAGTCATATAACATACGAACCGATTGCAGTTTTCTGTAACACAACACGACCATTATGAGATGAGAATGACAAACCTGCAGCCACGAAAACCGAGCATGGGGTTCACTTCTGATAGCTTTTCTATCCTGGAGAATATTTCCTCTTCTTTCATTCCTGTCTCGGAAGTTAGTTCACTGACAATGTGTTCCAGGTCGCCCTCTGGAAGAAATTCATGAAGTGGAGGATCTAACAATCGGATTGTTACTGGCAGACCATCCATTGCACGAAATATCCCCTCGAAATCTGATCTTTGATAAGGTAGCAACAGGTCCAGTGCAGCTTTCCGCTGCTCTGGTGTAACCGCCATAATCATCATTCTCACGGCCTTTATCCTCTCGTCCGAAGCAAAAAACTACAACACACCAAAACATGTAAAAAGTAATAATATAAGTTGTAACTATCGTATGTTGATAAGTAAAAAAGAATATAAAAGTTCGTTCCACTTTGGATTCAAAGGGAAAATGCTAAAATAGCCCATTAACTCAATCTTTGGCTTATAAGGAGGATAGTAGATATAATTATCCCGGGTATTCACACTTTTGATTCAGATATAGTAAGAAGTTGAAAGTTTGTTATACCATATGCTCTGTCCTGCAAAGTCCAATCCCTTGAGCACCATTTTTTCTAGCTGTTACTGCATCTTCAGGAGAGTCAGCATTTGCCATAACCTGATAATAGACAACAGCATATCAGAGAATTCATAGAAACAAGTTTTTTTCTGTTCAACTCAACTTCTGCAGCAGATAAGGAAATGCAGCACCTTCAGACGCCTTATTTCATCTGCCCAAGACATGAAAGTTCCCAAATCATCGCTTAGAGCCGGAGGAGAAAGTGGTTGCTTTCCCAGTATCACCTCACCTGTTGACCCATTCAGTGAAAGCCATTCTCCTTCTGCTATCACCTTATCCCCAACTACGAAGACCTACATTAGGAAGAAAGATTATTCATAATCACAACATGGAGATCTTTTATTAGTATATACATTACATAAATGGAAAATCCAAGTTTACCTTCTCAGCATCATTTACAAGGATATCAGAGCAACCAGACACACAACACTTTCCCCATCCACGGGCTACAACAGCAGCATGAGATGTCATACCACCTCTAGCCGTCAAGATTCCAGTAGCTGCGTGCATGCCTCCAACATCCTCTGGACTTGTCTCATTCCTCACCTTCAATGGTTCAAGATTGCAATAGCATTTAATGATTGTTAGTGGAGGCCTCCTTTAACACAACAATAAATGTTACTAAATCAACGACAGCATTTACATCCCAACCATAAAATGTACAATCTTCTGTGAAAAATATTTCGCCATGTCAACTCTGGATTTTTCTAGCTACAACTAGACAAGTATATCAAGAAAGCGAACAAAAAGATTAAAAGCAAAATAAAAAATAAAAAATTATGAAGTAAAAAAAGGATTACCAAGATAACACTCTTTCCTTGTGCATGCCATTCTTCAGCATTGTCAGCAGTGAACACCACCTGCCCTACTGCGGCTCCAGGGGATGCAGGCAAACCAATGGCAATCACTTGGTCCTTGTAAGTAGATGGATCCTCAAACTAACCAAATAAATTTAGAGCAGTTCCGACACATTAAGTATTAATTAAGTTTAAAATAAAATTGATTATGTATGCTTAAAATCAATGTCAACGTTTTCCTTTGTGTATAGAAGGAAATCAAAGGCACATGTATATACCTGTGGGTGGAGAAGTTGATCAAGATGCTGTGGCTCTACCATTTTGATTGCAGAACGAACGTCAACAAGCCCCTCAGTGACCATATCGACGGCTATTTTTACCGCACCTTTACCAGTACGTTTTCCGCTTCGACATTGCAACATCCACAACCTATTGTCTTGGACAGTGAACTCAATATCCTACAATGTAATTGCAATTTTAGAAGGTTTGTCTATCAGTCTATTTATAGAATCAGTACGAATTATAAAAGTAGAACTAATATATACAAAGATTAAATTTTACCATCATATCCTTGTAATGTTTCTCTAGAAATTCACAATTCTCCTCAAGTTCCTTATAAGCTTCTGGCATGCAAGATTTCATGACCTCCAAATCTTCAGGTGTCCTGATTCCAGCAACTACATCCTCTCCCTAACATAAACAATTCAGCATTTATTTGCTGAAACATCAACATCTAGAGTAATTGATACCATCCACACGTTAACAAATATGATAATGACAAGGAAGAAATGATAAGTAAATCACATATAACCTGAGCATTAATTAGAAATTCGCCATAAAGTTTGTTTTCACCAGTGCTTGGATTTCTAGTGAAAAGGACGCCAGTTCCTGAAGTATTCCCCATGTTACCAAACACCATGGACTGAATGTTCACAGCAGTTCCCTTTAGACCAGTTATTTGATTAATGTTCCGATACTTAATTGCCCTTGGGCTATCCCAAGAATTAAAAACAGCTTTAACAGCTAATTCTAACTGCTTCTTTGGATCTGCATTGGTAAATGAATAAGAAAGATGAGTTGACATTTTTTTTCTCTTATAAACAATTTGGTAAAGATAGCGGACATGGGTCAATGGCTAGGACGAAGAGAATATATCACAACAAAAAGTGAAGAAGTTGGTGTGTCAGCCAGCACCTGAGGGAAACTTTTCTCCCCTGGCTTCAAGGTACACATTCTTGTACTGCTCAACAAGATCTTTGAGATCATGGGCCGCTAGTTCTGTGTCAAGTTTAACACCTCTTACACTTTTTAGCTTTTCTAACTTCTCCTCAAATAACGAGTGTGGAATATCCATTACCTAAATGAAACATAAATCAACGGTTAGAAACAAAAGCAATGGAAGACAACTATAATTTAGTTTTCTATTTTTAGAGAAAGATACTGACATACAACATTGACTGAGGGATTCTAGTTTTCAAAGAAAGGTTGACAATCTACAAAAGTAAGCCAACACAAAGCAATGCAGAGGGTGTCAAAGAACCACTCACAACATCTCCAAACATGTCTAAGAAACGTCTATAAGAATCATAAGCAAACCGCTCTCCACTTTTTGCTGCCAACCCGACAACCACTTCATCATTCAATCCTAGGTTGAGAACTGTGTCCATCATCCCAGGCATGGATATCTAGTAAATGCAAGGAAAACAAGTTTAGGCTATAAACAAGTCACACACACCGTAAAAGAATCAAATTTAAATAAAATTTGAATATACTTATAAAAAGAAGTGGATGTTTTTCATCAATCATAGAGAGTGAATTTCCTATCTACAACTTAAATTAACACACTATGATTGAAGATTAAAAGAAAAGATTGCTATTTACTTTATTCAAAAACTTTACAGCTCGAGTTTAATCAATGCTAGTGACAATCAAGTCGATTTTCTTGCATGTTGTTCCATCATTTGGGAACCAATGTCAATGTCAAAATATAGCTTCTGCTTATTAGTGGTTTTAATTATTTCTTTAGGCCTTTTACATATAAAGGTGACTCCAAATTCCAAAAGTGATCCTGGGTTGAGGCACTTAACAAGAACACAGAAAAAACCAAAACCCAATGCTCCTACCGCAGCACCAGAGCGAACTGAGAGTAGAAGAGGTTTTGCAGGATCTCCAAGATTGGCTCCCATTTCATTCTCCACGAAAAGCAAGCCTTGAAGCACCTCCTCCCACAAGCCATCTGGTAGCTTCTTTCCAATCTGTTGATATTCTTGGCAAGCTTCTGTTGATATAGTGAATCCAGGAGGCACGGATAAACCAATACTTGCCATTTCTGCCAGGTTGGCTCCCTTTCCTCCCAACTGTAATTAATAAACATGCAACTGTTAATCAATTTAAAGGGGAAAAGGTAGCCCTCATATCGCATGCCAATCGACCACCTTATTTCGCTTAACATGTGTAGAGGTTTTATCATGACGGAACACCGATAAAATCACAATTAATATAAGAATATAAGAACAACAATCCAATATCACTTTCCATGTTTTTCTTCTTTTTTTTAAGGCTTAAATCCACTTTTAATCCTTATAATTTTGGTCTTGTTCAATTTCAGTCTTTGTAAATTCTACATAAATTTGTTTTTGTGATGATAATAAATGTTCAAGCTTCTTTTAAAATTTTATTATTAATATAGTAATATCTTGCATGAATAAATAAATAAAAGGTCTGAGTGACAAGCGAATAAGGAGGAACAAAAATGAATTTAAGCATTTATTTTTTTCAAAATGTGACAGATCAATGTGTACTTACCAAGGACTTCATGGCCTTGTTTCCTTCACTTGTACCTTTGCCAAAAGTGAATACCCGCTGTTTAAAACAAACTAAAAAACGTTAGCTGCACACCACTCCACAATCTTCATACTTGCTATCATAAATTGACAAGTTTACTTTCAAAATTTGTGTGATAATATATATGACATGTTCACGTAGTAATGAGGGAGGAGGACAATTCATATTTTAGTATGATATTCTTTAATTCACTTCGTGCATATAAGTATATAGCTTGACTAATCACTTATTTATTTTGTTATTGAGAAAAGTTATTTAAATTTAAAACAAGTATTTTTTAAATAAGTAGTTTTTAAAAATTTATTGATTACTTATAAATGTTACTATTTACAAGAGTTGTCATAAATTTGATTTTAAACAACTTGAAATTAAATAATTTATCAGTTGTTTAAATTCTATTGTTTGATCCATTTCTATTTAATTTCTATTCAATAAAAAAAAGCATTAAGTTGAAAAACTTCCTTTGAATAGTAAGTTAGTTAGTTCACTTGGAGTTTTGTATTGACGTGGACGGACTTTTTAGCCTTATTAATATTTTTGAGGTCTGAGACTTTTGTGTTAAAAGAAACAATCAAACTTGGGTCTCTCATTGGCGGGTCTTGTCATCGACTCAGTTGTTTCTTTCTGCACCTCAAAAAATTTTGGAACACCTTCTTTATTTTTTAAATAGACCTTTTAGAATACAAAAATATATTCTAGAAAACTCACTATGAAAGGAGTGGAAGCCACCGTAAATTGTTTTTCTTTCTCTTTTCACGACTGTCTTCCACAAATATCTGGAATATTTGTATATATTTTTTCCAATATCTACCCCTTTACTGTAATAATTTATTATTACATCTAATTATAACTCATTTTCTGTCTACAAAGTAAGATTAATCTTGCTTTCTTTCTTACAATCCGCATTCTCTCAACTGAGTTATGTTTTAGTATGTAAATGAAAATATGTTCATATCTGGATTTTCTGTTATGTATTTATATGTTATAAACATAAACAAAATACCAAATTCAAGTTTAAAGCATCTTCATATATATTCATTTGCACACCTTATGAGTAGCAAAATGATCAATCTGATCGAATAGAACTAAAAAAAAAGAAAATAATGGTGTTATAACTTCAAATTTTTTATATAAAAATGGATAAATTAAGTTTTTGGTTATACGTACCTTTTTGGTGGTGGGTGCGGTTGCTGGGGTGAGAATTGCTTGGCCACGTATTGGAGTCTGATATGATCTTCTACCTCTCTTCCATGCCCTGAAGCTGTTTGATTTTATGTTTCTTCTCCCACCAACAACAACAACATCACTGTGCTCCACATATTTCTTCTTCGCATTCCAAACCATATTACTAACATCATCCCCTCCGCTCCTAATGAATATGCCCTTCACTATGGAAGACATCTTTCATCTATCTCCTGCTCTTCATTCAAACCATAGCACCAATTAATCCATTTTTGTTGTTGTGGAACATTTTTCATACAGATAACAAAATTCTCCCTCACAAAACATGTACTATCATAACACACATACACCAGATCAGATATTCATATGCACTTGATCACAAACATGTCCCACCCCAGAAGAAGAAAAAAAAAACAAGAGAAAGCTGAAGATTGTTAGCGATCGTGCAATCAACGTACCTGAAGATAGAAAATAAGGAGGAGGAAGGGCTTTGTTTATAGTTAATACACAGAGCAGCTTCTCAAAATGGAAATGGAAGTTGTAATTTTCCCTCCTTCTTTTCTCTCTGTTTTCTTTTTTGTTATATTTCAATGTTTTAATAGGCAAATATGATGAGAAATGAGTGGACCAAAATATGGTTAGGAACAAATTCTCCCTCATAGTTCAACTTTTCATTAAATTTTGCTAATAAGTTTCTTAAATTTATATAACTATGTTAATGTTTTTATTTTCTGTTCAAGTAGAGCTCGTTCTTGTGTGAATTATCAACTTTGCCCTTTGTCTCGTCCAGGATAAGGATACGTGGCACAATAACTGATAGTCCTGGATGAATAAAACTCGTTTTTTGCCCTTCTAATCATTTTTCTCAGAAAATAAATAATTATATGTAATATATTATTTCTTAAAACAATTAATAAGATGTGGCTTAAAACATTTCGTTGTTTTTCCGCAATAAGGAGTCTTCTAGATAGTTATCGAACTTATCTTCGATCCTCTTCAAAAAAAAAAAAAAAAAAATCACTCGCATCTACTTTTCTATATTAATAAATACTAAAAATGATTTTAGATTAAAATGTTTTTAACCAACTTTTGAGCTTTAACTGCTGTATAATTTTTCACAAATACATAAATATCTTGCTGTCTCGTCTCTAGCAATGTGGTCATATTTTATTTATTATTAGAATTTGTTTGAATATTTTTATTTTTCTCATTACGACAAGAATAATTTTTTTCTCTAAAAGTGATTATGGATTAAAATATTTTCATTGCATTAAATCTTTATTGATTTAAATTCGTTTAATGATTTTTATTTGTTTGTTTAAAGCATCTGTTGGTGTAGATTAAGATATTTTTCAATTAGATAAGTATTACTCTATCCAGATACTTACACTTATTGAAAAGACATATATTTCACATAATTAAATTATAACATCTTGTACTTTTTGTTTAACTTGTCTAACGATAAAAATTTGAACTCCAAACATGTTGTGATCTGAACACAAAAAATTTACAACCGTTGTTTTAATTTTTTCATTGAATAGAAAATACTATTAAAATTAAATTAATTATAACACATTATTTGAATAATGAAATATTGGGTGACGTCATAAAGATAAATTGCCAAATATTTTTTGACACAAATTTCCAAAATATTATATTAGTATTTTTCTTGTCTACCAATATTAAGGAAGGTGACTGAAAAGTGTTGTGGGACCAACGAAGGTCAAGTGGAATATACTTTAGATCCAAGTAAAGGACGACACGTGGCCACGGCTCAAGACATTAAAAATAATTATTAATCTCTATACCATCCATTATTCTCTGAATCTTATCATCCACAGTTTTTTTTTATCATTTTAATTTACGTACATATTAACTTGAAATGTTTTTATATAAATATCTAATAAAATTCACTTTATTGTCACAAAATTTTAAAGACAAAATAGTCGAAGAATTTGATCTTCGTGTATCGATAGTGTGAATATTTTCATATGGTAAAAAAATATCAAAAATCATATATATGCAAATTTATATAACTTTAAAATTAATAATTATTATAAATTCTTAAAAGTTATTGAGAATCCTTTTTTATTATCATATGCATCTTAAGAAAATATAATTCAACAATTTTATTATATTTGATAGAAGATGAAAAAAAAATAATATATATATATATATATATATATATATATATATATATATATATATATATATATATATTCATCTTCTATTTGATTATCAAATCTTATATTTTCATATACATTGATGATGTTGCTGTGAAGTCATTTTTAGATTGATTTTAGTTTTTTTCGATTGAGATATATTGTTGCATCTCCATTTCATGTAAATGTGATTTGAACACTTAATATTACGTTACCATAAACACTTATAATAATGTAATTAATTTATCCTATTTATAATATATCACTTTTTCTTTTAGGTTTAATCATTCTAATAGTCTCTATTTTCGGTGACTTTTTTCAATTAAGTCCCTCATTTTTTTCTTTTTCTCAATTGAGTCCCTATTTTTGAAACATTAAAACAATTAAATCACTGTCGTTAGTTCCGTACTAACACCGTTAAAAAGGGTGACATGTTTCAGCTCATGATTTTTTTGAATTTTTTAAATATATTTTTAATTATTTTTATTTTTATTTTTTATTTTTTTCTTTTAAAAATATAGGGACCAAATTGAGACAAATCTAATGACACGTGGTTTGATAGTGCCACATGGCACTATCAGTGTCATCTCACATTGTCATTGCCACGTGGCTCAATGTCAACTTGACACGTGGCAATTTTTTTTTAAATAAATAAAAAAATTAAAAAAAAATAAAAATAATTAAAAATATATTTACAAAATTCAAAAAAATCATGAGCTGACACGTGTCACCCTTTTTAACGGTGTTCGTACGGAACTAATGACAGTGACCTAATTGCTTCAATTTTTCAAAAATAGGGACCCAATTGAGAAAAAGAAAAAATGAGGGACCTAATTAAAAAAAATCACCGAAAATAGGGACTATCAGAATGATTAAACCTTTCTTTTATACATAAAATAGTTTAAACAACAACATTACTCATCCATCAACATAAAAATTAAAAAACATCAAACAACTAGACAAACACATACTAAATTCGGTCACTAACAAAACACTTCAACCAACACTCACAAAGCTTGACCAAAACCACAAATAACCTTGCAATTAACACAAACAACTCAATCGAAGTAAAAAACTCAAGGCTGACCTCCAAAACACATAGGTCGAGTTCTACAATTTTGAAATTGAGGTCTCGAACAACTAGGTCAAACAGTCCAATTAGACAACCCAACCCAACACACATACAAGACTAGCCTGACACAAACAAGCACAACTCGCACATGCAAACCCAACTCAGCACCAAGTAGTTCAGTCTGAAACCAAGCGAGCAAAAAGGGTTGAGCCCGATGGACACGCTCGGTAGCCTGACCAAAGAAAACGGGTTAGGTCAACCTCTTCAATCCAATAGCCCAACATAACTCGTTTCACCAATCCAACAGGCTAGTCCAGCAGTCCAACTAAGCTCTGAAAGCGACTCGGCCAAGCTTTGTAACAACTTGATCGAGCTTTGAAACAACACGGATGAAATCTAAAACATCTCAACCGAGCTTTGAAACAACTTAGGTGAGGTCTGAAATGACTTGATCGAGCTTTGAAACAACTTGGATGAGGTCCAAAACCACTCGGGCGAGATCTAAAATAGCTTTGTCGTACTCCAAAACTGCTCAGTCAAGCTCTGAAATAGCTTAGCCCAACTCTGAAACAACTCGATGGGCAGCCCAACAACTTGGTATGTCAGGTTGAAAAAGTCAACCCATTCTTAAAGTGATGAGCCAGTCCAACCTGAGCTATTTTTAGCGGACCAAGGTTGGGTCGGGTTTAAATGGATCAAATTGACCTATTTTTGTCACCCCTATGCTTGGTCATGTTGTGACCAGTTAATCTAAAGTGGGTGACTTGAGGAGGTCGGCCTGAGTTGGACAGCCTAAGGAGGACAACATGAGGAGGTTAGCCTGAGGAGGACAACTTGAGGAGGTCGGTCTAAGGTGGACGGTTTTAGGAGGTTGATCTGAGACAGAAGACCTGAAGAGGTCGACCTAAGGTAGTCAACCTAAGGGGGACAACTTGAGAACTTTAACCTAAGGTGAACGACCTAAAGGAGGTCAACCTTGGTTGCTCGGCCTCGACTTAACGTCTCACAAGCGTTTCCAATTGTGTGGCCTATCTTAGCCTCTACTTAACTTTGTTTATTGTCATCATCAACCTCTTTCAGCTTCAAGTTCAGCCTCTGTCAAGCCTAAACATCTTGGTTTTGTTTGGTCTCAAAATCGCACAGTCTCCTTCAAACTTTGTTCAACTGTGCGACTACGTCTAACTTCAACTCAATGAAACATTTGGACCACCAACAATTTTATTATGAATGAATGATTGACTACTCTTACAAGAGTTCAATCAATCAATGTCAACCTAATTTGGTTTGTTTTAGTTATCCAAAATTGACCATTCACTTTTGTTTGATTTTATCGTAAAATTTAGATCTCATATGATCTTATTATTTTATATGCATTTTAGGACTCTAAGTAGTGATATGTGCGTTTTATAGGTGAACTAAATGCAAAATTCAGATTTCTAATTTATACTTATAAGAATTTCGAGAAAAAGAAATAGTCACATTTTGGTTACATGATCAAGTCCCTCCTAGTTTCATGTTTTCAACTATAAATGAGTTATTTTGTGCATACATAACATTGATTTTTACAGTTGTACGTATAAAAAGTGTTAAGGATCAAAGATCGTGTTTTTAAGGTTTTGAGATTATTTTAACATGACGCTAGAGAGTGATTATTAACATTTTTTCCATGATTTTGTCGCTAAAACCATTTGAAGAATGGCACGTGTTCACAATAATTGATGTCGAGGTTGATCTTGAAGATAAGTTGTATTTGGGTTCTACCGTGTCTAATCACTGACAAAAGACGACGACAAAAAGATTGAAAAAAAAAAAACACTGCATACTTCAGAAATAAGCGTTTACATCTTTTTATTCACACACTTCAACTGTTTGAAACGGATTAGAGCAATTATAAAGCTCTTACAAGGAAAAAAAAAACTTGTTGAAGAAGATCATCATAAGAAGTTGACCCTTATATACTATCAAACAAAGATGATAACCACAACTTCAACAAGAAAAACAAAATTGTGAAAACCTCTGAACATCATAAGAAAATGGCAGCACCAACTTCCACTTAGTAAATTGATGTATCTCATCTAGAGAAGCATACTGCGAATGCTTGATTCTCATAGGGTTGTTATTATTATTATAGAATGTTTAACTGAGTCGAGCAAATTAATCAAGTACGAGGAAAGCGCACAGCAATGCGCTGCTGAATGAGGCTCCTGCACGAAGGACAATCTTGCATACCCTGCTTCTCATGGAGTTCATTACAAGTTGTGCAAACAACTTGATGAGCACATGGGAGAAACACCACTGACATCTCCTCCGAAAGGCACATCACACATTCCCGTTCTCGTGTCACGCCACCTCTTGTGGGGTGCTCAATGACTAGTTCGGAGATAAAAGAAGCTTGAGATTCCTTCGGAGTAGTGCCATTTTTCATGTACAAACACTTGCTGGCATAGCCTCCATCAATGCCCATTCTCAGTGCAGCAATTTTTGAAGAGTCTGTCTTCAGTCTTAGTTGGGAAATTTCCTTTTCGAGTTTTTGGATGTCATCTTTGTGTCTTTGTAGATTCCTTTCTGCTTTTAATTTGATCATATTTTCCTTGGAATTTCCTGATTCCTCGATTTGTTCTATTTCCTTTCTTATAGAACTAGCCTGTTGGAGAAGCTCTCTTTTTGCCCTTTCTTCCTGCTGCCATCTACCCTGTGATATTTCCCCCTCAAATGAGAACAGGTCCACTAATACATCTCATTTAGCACCTAAATAGATACAATGTTTTTGAAATCTCACAAGTGGCGCATGAGGCGTTATGTGTGCCAAATTCATATGCATAGAAATGGACAACAGATACTGGTGTCAGGAGCATACCAATTCATTTATTTTTATTCTGAGAATAATATGGGAATGAAGACCAACAATTGCCCTAGTCAAAAGAGTTTATCAGACTGCTTAGCCCAGAAAAACTCTAAATTGAAATCAATAGAAGACCCAAACTTTACCTAGAATCACATTTTGACACAACACAATAGCATTGATCCTTGCAACCAACCCATCTGATGAAAAAAAAGTTTTGTAGCACTAAAATGAAGGTGGAAGAGCTTGGAAACTTCACATAACTAATCATAACTTCTTATTTGACAAGATTATAGAATACACACCATGAGATCAAACTACTTCCGGAGCCATATTATATTCGTATAGATATAAAGCGAATGGTTACAAGATATAAAGAAGCATATGAAAGAAGTTAGAATAAGTTTAAAATAACAAACCTCAACTTGCTCATGTTGCATTCGAGCTTGTTCCAATTCCTGCAACAACTGTGCTAATTTCCGTTTTTCAATCATTAGCTCTTCTTGAAACAAGGATTTCTGCTTTTCCCATGACCGAAACTTCAGTTGTGTCTTCTTTTCTCTCCTTGATACCTCTTGACAGCTTGCAGCAGTTTCTATAGCACGTAGCTTAGCAGCCTCCATCTCTTTCCTCAATGCAACCTTCTCCATCTCAAGCTTCTGGACAGTGGCATTAGCTCGCTCTACCTGCCCACTAACTTTACACAAGGCATTTTCCATCTCAGAAAGCTTCTTTAAGGTATTTTCCTCTAGAGATTGCTTCTCTTTCTTAAGACGTTCAACCTCCTCTTTCTCTTGCCTTAGTGTCTGAAGTTCAGCCTTTTCTTTACTCAGTCGGCGAGTAGCTTGCATAACCTTCTGATTTACCCACTCTGTCCATTCTTGAAGCTGATTTTGCAGCTGCCGAACCCTTGGAACCAACTTCAAAATCATTTGATTCTTTCCATCATGAGGCATCCACTGGTTTGGGAACTGGTAGTATGGCATTCCCATAAAACTACTAGGTGCTGCATTATTGCTGCCATTGGGTTCTGTAGAAGGCTTGATTTTTGAAGACAGAGAGAGAGAAAGATCTGTATTGGTAGTTGATAATGAAACTGGATAACAGAATGCGGGTGTGGTATTTGCTGCATGAATTGCATATGAATTATCGGTCAATCCAGAAACACCATCCGAAGAATCTATGTTGAATGCAGTGGGCGTAGGAGTTCCAGCATTACTTAAGAAATTAGCATTAATATTGTCTTGAGTCATATTAATTTCCATTGCCTTACTTATCTGCAATGATGCACCCCTGAAATTTATGGTAGATGATTCTGACACTGGTTTAAGTTTTTTATCCAAGATTAAACCACCTAAGCCATTCGCCTTCCCTCCTCTTGAAGACCCTTTTGACCCACAAGAACGATGACCTTTTTCTCCATGAAATGTCTTGTGTCGAAGTATGTAGTCTCTCCTGCTGCTACTAGAATGGACCTTTCTAGCTGTTCCATACTTCTCTTCCATCAGAGCAGACTGAGATGTTCCAGCAGCGCTGAATGTTTTAGTAGTGCAATCAGATTCCCAACTGGCACCCTCATTCTTTGAGGTTCCACCAATAATTTGAGAATCCATGTTGCTCAAACCACGAAATGCAGTCACAACGGGTTTCTTTGGATGAGAACCTGCAGGAATTGATTTACTAGGACCTAGAAGACTCAATTCAGGGACTTCAGTTTCTGGTTTTGATTGTGATTCTGCTTGGCTAGATGAAACGTCATTAGCAGTATTATCGCTATCTAAACTACATAAAGGGTCACAATCCATTGCACAAGCATGTGACACATTCATGTCACAGATTAACAAACGCCACATTGCATCCCCAATACTGAAGGATGGCCTAACCTCTCTAAGAACACAAACCAATTCAGCCAAGACGTACTTCCCAAGCTGTACTAAATCTTCAAAATAGAGCTCTCGCGATATATCAATCTCGTGGCCATTTCTAATAAATGCTAGAGTATTATCAACAATATTAGACACAGTGTCTTTACATCCATAACAGATGCCGGGTCTTAAGACGGCCTTCGTCGCAACTTCTTCAGTGTAGCCACATGCTACAACTTTTTTTATGGAACTCTTGAAAATGGTGTCCAAATTAGTCAACACAAGTTCTTCCAGCTGGGCTTCTGTGAGATCGCTCCAATCTGCATCACTAATTTCATTTGTCTGAGGTTCTTCCTTAGATTGACTGGGCCCGACCTCAGATGTTCCAGGGCTGTATAATCCAAGGCCGAGCTTCAGTCTATCTGAATGATCTTGGCTGGCACCACACACGTCACAAGCAGTGGCTTGCCCATGACTAGGGGTTATTTTAAACTTCTCAGCAGAGAATTCATAGCTGCGGCACTCGAGTTGAGGTGCAAGAATGATCTTATTTGGCTCCCCTAAAGGTGGATCAGCCCTGAATTTCCTCTTGTTCCTACTTCCTTTCTCTTGGCAAGAAACTGAAGGAGACATTTGATTGCTACAACTGGCAACCAATGAGATATTTTAGTCGCAATCTAAAACAAAAAGAAAAAGAGAAGAAAACACTCGTTAAGTTTCATTTAGCGTCTATGATTTACTTATTCCAAATTCAAGTTCCATGAATTAGAAAAGAAAAATGCGCATATGAGAAGAACAACCAACGAGGAAAAATGATTGAAGAGTGCAAACATTGTTCTCCTAAATGAATGAAATTTGCAATGACAAACACATTATTACATGACATTGTATATTAAACCGCATTTAACACTGACAACCAATCACCTCTGAATCTTAGTATAGAAAAATGCCACATTAAACTTCGTCGTTGATCAAAATAAAGGAGGCAATCAATGAAAAAATTAATCAACAAACCACAAACATATATCAGTAATCAAAGCAAAAGGAGAACCTCCGTTGACAAAATATGAAATTGAAAACACCCAAATGAATTGCAATCCATATCTATACTAAAAAAACACATCCATGAATAACAAATTAATGAAAACAAAACATTCAAAAAATTGAAACAATAGCAAAGGGAGGCACTGATGCGAAAAGGTTCGCAATATGAGACTCATGATGAGTATTAGATGATCAATGCGTACCGGATTAGAGCAATTTTTCAAAAAAAAAAAAAACAAGGTCGATCGTTCAAAAGCATAGAATCAGAGAGGAGAAAATTCACACCTTTTTTATCGTTTCCTTTTTTCTCCTTAATTAATTTGTTTGTTTATTCTTGTGAAGATGTACAGGCCTGAGAGCCTGGAGGCTTTAAGCATTGTATTGAACGTCTCTCCCCTGCATACAAATAATAAATAAATAATAAATAATAAATAAGAATATAATTTTGGACTGGACATATCTTACTTTTATGCATTATTGTTATTATTGCTAAACCTTCAAAGTTTTTAATGTTGATATTTCTTTTATTCGACCTTCTCAGATATGACTATAATTGTGCTTGTATTATTATGCAAGTTACTATAATGATATTTCACAAATGAAAAGGTAAATGGGAATATAAGGTTGTGTTTCACATATGAGCTTCTTCACTATTCTGCACCTTTCTTTTCTTTTATGTAGATCATTATAGAACCAATAATTAGTATGCATGAATTTGATGCAGGGTTAAAAGTAAATAACAATCCATATTCTATAGTAACACTTTATTTAGTTAAAATTTAGATTTAACTTATAATTTTATGTAACTTAGATTTAACTTATAATTCTAAAAGCACAAGAACTTATAATTTAAATATTAAGTAACATTTTTTGTCATCTATTATTTCTATTTTAAATGCTATAAATAATTATAATTATAAAATTATTAGCAATATTTTTTTATATTTATTCGATTATAATTTAATGATAAAATTATAACACGTGAAATTGGTGATGCAATACTTCTATTCGAAACAAAATAAAATTTTCAGTGTTTTTGAGAAATTATTAATCTAATTAAAGATATATTAATTATTTCCTACCATTGATGCATATAATTCTATCTTAAAGGCTGGTCCGTCCAATTGTAAGTACCCATATAATCTATTCTCTAATGCAGAAATAATAACTGCAATCGTTATTTGAAGATTATTTACCTTTAATAAAGACATCTACTTCAAATTTAAATACCTTTTTTGTAAAATAATAATAATAATAATAATAATAATAATTGGCGTAGTAGGTATGACAGATTATAAATTAAATTACCAGATAAAATAAATAATCAACTATGTGTGCATAAGGTAAATTACAGATAAATCAATGTTTGTAGAGAAAATAAATTTGTTTATAAAAATCATTTTGCCCTATTTTTCTTTGCACTGTGTACACCATAAAGCTTGTTTGCCACTATCTAGAATAAAATAACAAAAAAATCCAATTTATTTTGGTCTAAAACGAAATGAGTTGAAGTGAATTTAAAATAAAAATGATTAGCAGGAAATAGAAATCTTCTCAAACAATCTAATCCAATGCCGATAATTTCATGGAGGAAAATTTGCTTGCCATTTATTTTGACATTTTTCATCTCATTTAACAAAGTCATAACAGATGAAACTAAGTTTTATCAAGCATGAATTCAAACGTGTTTTTCTCATCTCATTTAAAAGTAAGGATACGTAATTAATTCGGGTTTTTTTGTCGTTAATATGAAATTAATTTGTTAAGGTATGAACCAATAATCTAGACATGTTGGCAATACACACAAATTGGATACAACATCTACAGGATAATGAAGGCAATGCACTTAAATGTCAAGTGGTATCTGTCTGCGTCCCAGGTTGAGCAGTGAGCATCTTACCAGTTTCTTCCATGACTCAAAATCCAATCTCCTTTCATTTCAGTTCGTTATTGATTCCCTTCCCTTCAAAAGATCATATCTGTAGAGCATCACAGGAAGGTGAGCAGAAGTGTTCTTTTTCCTGAGGTGTTTCTGAAATTTGGAATAACTGATTTTACATTCTGAACAAATTCCTTTTGCTGCAAAGATAGAGCCACCTCAAGCCTGGTATGGTGTTAGCCTTGAGCAGTCTAATGTAAGTGACCAGTAAATGTACAAGAGTAATGCAAAATGTTCAGGAAGTTGGAACATGGAAATGGTGAAGCTTCTGTAAAGCCTCTCTCTCTTCAATCACTTTATAGATCATCATGATGATATAAACGATTGACATGAAACAAATCAACAATCTTCTTTGGATTGACATCATACTCATTCAATTGGTCTTGGACATTCTGCAGAGTGAACTGGGCCCATCACTGAAGCCTCAGGCTGATCAGAGTGCAACTCTGAGAAACTGGTTCTGACAGAACGATGAACATCAGATTCATGTGCAGCGGGTATCTCAGGAGTTCCTGTCCTGGAATTCAGTACAGCGCCAACATTTATGTCATCTGATCCAACTCTAAATGTACCTGACTACAATATTGGACTAATAGTTAGATAAACAAGTTGTTCAATAACTTTATTCATTGAACCATCAGTAGCAAAATGAATCTTACATTCTATAAGAGCGATGCCTGATTTTGTATTGTATTATGGTATGGTGTCAATTAATCTATTTAAAACTAACCCCACCATTTGTATTGAAAATTTGTTGTTATTGTCACGGGATAAGACAATCATATAATACTACAAACTTAAAACCTCTAAAAGTAAATGAAACTAAAGGATGTACAGAATCCATACATTAGAGAAACCTTTGATCTGAACAATGATAATTGTTATATCATCTGTTCTGTTCTCAAGTTCCAACCATAGTTTATATGATTTTTCTGCAATAGCCGCACATGCATCACGAGGATCCATATAGCTTGCTGCCTACACCATAAATAAATCACAGATTTTTCAGGACGGGGAATCGTAGGAAAGTCACAATTTTACCTATGGAATTGCACATGGGAGTAAACATTGAAATCATAGTCTATGGTGCTGCGGCATATCAGGGAAAATCAGCATGAAACAGCGCAATAAATTGGAAATTACAAGGACTGTGTAAACTCAAGGGATGCAAAAGAACTCTTCCCAATTAGCATTTTTTAACACTGAACCATCTAAAGTTCCCATAATTATAGCAGTTAATACCTGGTGGATACTGTTGCTGTTGCTGTGATATAATTATGACAGCTAATACATATGATAAGGGGACAGACCTACCTAAAACATGCCTAGTAGAGAAGCTTAAGAAATATACGTACACCACTCCCATAAGATCAGCAACTTATGATGTTACGGCCAGTAATCTTTTTTATGCTTTCTATTCCAATTGTATTAACATCACCGCACACAAAAAACATAAATTGTTTCCATATTTCAAGTCAAAATCTTTAATTGCAACTTGCATAACCTTTAAAAGCTAACATGAGTATTTTCCAATAACAGAAGTAGATGCTTGATTTTACAATCATTAAACCAAGTTAAATTAAATCATTCGATCAATTTGCTCAACATGTGAAAACTTTTTCAAACATTATGAAAGCAAGACGGAGAAAGGTTGCAAGTCATACCATATCAATAACAGTTTGACTTGTCAGGAATTCAAATATGCCATCACTTGCCACCACAAAGAAAAGATGATCAGGTGTAAGCTGAAAAGTTTTCACCTCAGGAAGAGCAGTGACACCAATTGTCTCTGCTAAACTATCCCCTATACTCCTCGTAAAAGCAGTTCCAGGATACATCCCATTAGGAACCCACAATCTGGGAGGATCACCACCCCGACTCTCTTCATCACCCCAACTCTGGATATCTGGATCCTTGAGCCCTTCCACCTGATCAACACTCAAAACCCTTGCCCCACAGAGCTTCACTCTCTCATATTCATCTTTCCGAAACGGCGTCTGATCAGAGGACAAGTCCTCCGCGACAATGCGGTTCCCGTCCTTAACAGCCAGCACCGCTCTCGAATCACCAACATTAGCAACATAAAGGGTGTCACCGATAACAAGCACCGTTATCGCGGTGGTACCACTCATAGAATCATCAATCTCATTACTACTACGTAATTCTTGGTTCGTTGCCAAAAATGCAGAATTGTAAGCTTGGACAGGATCCTCCAAGAATGCAGGGTCATTAACCAACTTCTCTACCAGCCTCTCCTTAACGAAATTTGAACACTGACTACCTAATTGACCATGCCCATCATAGACGCCAAAGAAATGAACATTGGGGTTACCTTGGAGATTTGTACTAATGCAAAAACTATCTTGGTTTTCTTTATCAGGTGAGTCGGGGTAGTACCCTCGCTGAGTGAAAAAAGTGTATTCCAAAATGAAGTTGTGAGAAGGAACAGGAGCACGCTTCAGTGATCTCTGTGCGAGTATGTTTTTCCTGTGGCTACGAACGAAGCCGGTTTCTCGGTAATCCGTAGAACCATCGTCTGATGAAGTATGCTCACCACAGCAACACTTGCCATGGACACAACCCATGTTTCGGAGAGAGGCTATGCTGTTGGAAAAAACAACACCTGAAACAGAAAACAGTCCCTGAAGCAGTTCACAAATAGAATGTTCTAAATGCTTAAGGAACTCCTCCACATTGTGATAAAAAGGTTAAGAGAATGGTCTAAGAACCCTAGAGACAGAGTTTAGAGTATGAGAAGGGAATTGTGTGGTGCGATTGGAGTGAAGAGGGTGGATTTGAAGTGAAAAGGGTGAAAAAAGAAGAACCCTAGAAGAGAGCCAAGTAGAAGGAAACGACAGAGAAGAATTATTTTGGCGTTTTAGAAGCAGAATGCGTGATGGGGTTGCCGAAAAGGAGGGAAAGAATTGTGCTTTTCCTTTGATTGGATGCAGAGAAGGAAGAAACCCTGAAGCAAAAGGAAGAGTCCAAAGAGAAGTTCAGAAAAAGAGATTTGGAATGAGGGGGACAGAAGAGAAGTGGGGAAGAGGAATTGAATTGAGATTCTGTTCTTATTCTGATTCTAATTCCAATCCAAATCTATCTATGTAATACATATAATCTATATGTATTGATTTCCTTATCTGCTGCCCCCATCGTCTTCTCTCTCTCTCTCTCTCACTCTCTGCATACAAACCCTTCTCTTCCAACAATCTCTTCCATTGTTAGGCTGTTATATCCATTATATGTTTAAATAATTATATTTTAATTAAATCTAAATCCATTTTTTAATTTTATAGATCTAAATCAATCATTTAGAGTAAAATACTCTTTTTCAACAGGAAATTATAATGTTTATAAATCGATTTTATATTTATTTTAAAACTGGTATGTAGTTCGAAGCCAATTTTAAATTTAAAATCTATAACCAATTAAAAACACATATGATAAATAAACAATAAAGATATTGGACAAATTAAAATCAAATATAATAAATAAATATCAAGAGACAACGTTAGGTAGACTCCAAATTTTATTCTAACATAATAATATGCAGTAATAACATGGCAACAAAATTAAAAATAATAATAATAATATTTTGGAATGAAATCACATACGTGTTAATAAAATATAACCCTTTAAGTAAATACATAATATGTGATATTTTTGTCTGATTACATGTATATTTCGAGTGACTCAATTTCATAACTATCAACACTTCAAAAAGATAAATAAATACTAATATACAAGAGAAAAATAAATACTAATATACAAGAACGATATCCTTTTATAAATAATACATGAAAAAAGTGCATAAATTTTGAAAAAACAATATTATAAAATGTGGACAAAAATAAATAATAAAATATACGAAAATAAAAACGTGATGATAAAAGTGTAGATGGAAAATATTTTGCTAAAATATCAAAAATAAATTAGGAAAAAATATACAATTAAGTTTTTCTTTAATTAAAACTCCGGTTTGAAAAAAAAAAGTAAATAATTGAATTTATACTCAATATGTTTTTTTTATATAATAATGAAGAAAATTTTATTTTTATTTGAATGTCAAAATTGTTGTATATATTTAATGTTGATTGCAAGACATGTTTTTGTGATTTGTAGATATGTGTGATGCAATTTTTATTATTTTTATTTGATTGCAAGACATTCTTCTCCAAAAAAATTATAGTAGATATGTAAGGTTAAGATGTAATTTTTATGTGAGTTATATGAAAATCGATATACACGATTTTCTAATTCTAAAATCCTTTTATATAATCAAAGAGAAATACTTTTTTTAATAGTTCCTAAATATTTACTGGATTAAAAAAAATACTAATGTAGTCGGTAAAAGTCTTAGATCTTTTTTTTTAGAAAAAAAAAATAATATAAGTGAATATATTATAATTTATCTATTTTTTTGGATATGTTAAAATTACGAGTTATTCGTGAGCATTCTATTTACATTAAATAAGATGAAATATTAGTTAGATTAAAAGAAGTTCTTTTTAATTTAATACTCAAAATGGATATTTTAATTTTTTCCTTTGGACAGACATTTTTTTTTATTTTTTACTTTCACCCAAATAATACTTATTTTAAATAATTAGTCTAAAAAATCATCTGCTAATTAAATTGCTAACCGAATTAATTTTAAATTTAAATATTATATTTCATTTTTATGAACAGAATAATGAGATAATACCTGACCATACTAAATTAAATTGACAAAGACATATTAAACAAGATAAATACCAGAAATCTTTGACAATTTTAATCACGTGCTTGTGTTTTATTAAATAAAACCAAGAGGGAACACAAATACCGTAGGCAATTATTAAATTCAAATTACATCAATCACTATAATTATTTTTTTTCCGAATAAAAGTGAATAACCCAAACCCAATCGAACCAGTTTGACCCAAACCAAACCCTTTTATAACATGGGTTTTATACCAGATAACAAATGCCCACATTTAACGTATGCTTAAAATTTAGAATCCAAACTCCATATTCATGTTACTAGCTCTACATATTCACATAGCAATCCAAACATGTTCAATTAATAATAATAATAATAATAAATAAATAAATAAATAAATAAGAAAAAAGAATAAAAAGTAAATAAAAAACATCCTATATTATGTTAGAAAAAGTGTACATGAAGCAGGTCTTTGATGGAATTGTATGGTGTGTGTGGTTTTGAGGGTTTGAAGGTTTGATGGTGTAACTTAAAACGTGTATTATACCCAACAGCTATACTTATGAAACTTTTTTGAAAGATCTCCTAAGTAGTTTACAAAAGGGGAACCATGAATTTTATAGTGCTTTCTGTACTTGTCTCCTACTTTAATAATAATCTCTTTGCCTTCTACATATCGCATGCAATAATGCCCTCATGCACTTTAACGCTCACCACCATTCTTACTTCCTACCATATTTTCTACAATTAATACGCCGAAAGCCATAATAAAAGATGTGAGAAAACAAACTTTATTACGTATGATTCTTGTAATGCCTCATGCACCTATGCTCTTTTTGATTGCTGAACTCCCAGAACATAGTGTAGCAGAAGAGAGATGATAAATATACACACCTAATGAACAAAAAATGTAGGAAAAAGAAAAGTGTGATTTTGTTCTTTAATACTCTACAAACAAAGCATAAAAGACAAGAGAGGGAGGGAAGGAGAGAAAAGAAAAGAAAAAAAAAAAAAAAGTTGAATATAACCTCAAACAAGAGCACTTTTACACCCACTACACATCTTCAAAAATCTTAGGCGTGACAAGCCTAAGTGGGGTGCATTATCATGATCATGGCCAGTATCCCAACCTTACATTGCTTCCTTCATTTCATCTTCTCCTTTTTCATAATATTCCAAACACCAATGAATCTCCATTCATCTCCACCCTCTTCTACTTCTGCATCACTTACCACCCACTTCTCCACATCCATCATCTCCACAACCAATCACTTTCTGCCACCTCATCTCCCCCCTAAAATTTTCAACTAACTCTAACTTCCTACCTATCATATTTCTCTCCGCCGCCACTTTCTTTTACTTTCTCCGCCTTTAGACACTTTTCCGGCGCCCGCTGAACGTTTGAAAAACCACGGTGCCGCCGTCGGGGAACTGGTCCATTGCAAAGCTCCGACATTTCATGCCCAGAGGCTCCACCGCACTCGCCATCTGCGTCCACATGTCGTTGCCGAAGCCATTGCACGTCGTCGATATGGACATCGTCCCGGGACGGAAAATCTTCACCACCTTCCTCAACACGTGTGCCATGTCGTTGACGGACCCGACACACTCGAAGCTGGCGTAGCTGAAACCGTCCTCCGGAGTGACGTGGATGGTGGAGTACCAATCCCCGTCCATGCCATTCATGGAATACCCACACGGGTCGAACGCGAAGTCGCAGATAAGCGCGTCCGGGTTGATTTCGTTTATCCCGGTGAGCTCCGTCATCTCCTTCCCGGCAGAGTCGCCGGATTTTCCGTCCTCCGGTGGCCGGAAAAACTTTCGTGCGAGGATAGGGTCCAGCTCGGTCATACAGATCTCCATGGTGAATAGTAACTCGTTGTCATGATCATAGGGCAGGTGGGGGAGAGCGTGTGTGCTATCGTTGGCGGTGAAGACGTGCCAAGAGTGTGAAGAAGATTTGGAGGGCATGATGGAGGCTTTTCTGAAGCAGAGGTTTGAAGGGATTGTGTCTTGCAAGTAGGTAACCTCGTCCTTGAAGCTGGTGTGAGGGAAAGGTTGTGACTTGGGGAAGATGAAGCTTCCTCTGGTGTAGCGGCAAGAGGAGAGGGTGAGGCCTAAGTGGTGAGCGTATTGGATCAAGGGAAGAATGGATTTCAGAAGCTGGGTTGTGCCACATGTTTTGATGATGATCTTGGTCGGGTAAACAAAGAGGCTTGATTCTGACAGCACGTAGGCATCGAAGTAGGAGTTTCCTACTGCTGAAACGACAGTGCATTGGACAGCTTCGAGGACCTGTTCCAGTGATTCAAACTCAAGCTTCCTTAGCCCAAGTGGGAAGATGGCCGGATCATCGCCGAAGAAATGAAGCTCCAATCTTTTCTCGAAGCCTTCGAAACCCGAGACGGCCATTTGGAAGAGTGTGTGTGAGTGTTAGGAAGAGGGAATGTAAATGTAACAGAGGGGAGAAGGGTAGTTGCAGAGAAAGGTTGAGAGAAATGTTTGATTGGAAGGATGAGGTGAGAGAAAGGATTGGGGGGTCAATGAGATTTATAGGTGTGTGCGAATCAGAATGAGAGTGTGTAGGATGTAGTAGTGAAGGTGTTTGGAAGAAAGCATGCGGGTGATGGAACCAAGAATCATGATTGTAGGCATAATGAAGTGAATAGGATGATGATGTGCTACAATTTGTTGCTAAGTTTTTTTAGTGCAATCTTCTCTTCCATCAGGGAAAGCAACAGGCAACGGAATTTAAGCCCACGCTTACCATTTTTTTTGCTCTTTTGTCACTTACTATTCTATCTCTCTATTCTATACTAACCTTTGTCACTATTATGGATTTCTAGTTCTCCCTCTACCAACTTACCAACACCACCACATACCAACAGTGCTTTTTCTGTTTTCTCTTTCTCCCAAATAGATTTAGGATTCAATTAAATAATTTAAAGATGCTCAATCATCACTTTCAACAGTTCTCCAACTTACTTGCTCATGATATATTAGTCTAGCATTATTATCAATTAACTGGCTTTTTAGTGGTTCAAAAACAAATATTAGTATTTGGAAGCTTTGTTTTTAATACATTTTGGGTTTTCTGGTGTGTAAAGTTGGTTCTCTTTCTTGTTTTGAAAAACTTAATTAGATTTGAAGGTTAATTAAGGGCCCTGTTTTGACCATAATAATTGGTTGAAGTGATGCAGGGAAATGTCAAGCATAACTCCACATGATAAAGTTCTTTTTCAAAATGACAAGGCGAATTTAGTGTGTGTTGTAGATGATGTTCACTCAAAGGAATTTGGATTTTTGAGTCAAAATTCAGCATTCAAACATAACTATTTGAATGATAGTTCCAATAAAATAGAAACATAATGATAAACCATAGCTAGATGTTGTATTGTTGTTCTGAAGGACAATAATTATTAGCTCTGTAGAGGTGATAGATGATTTAAATTAGAGCTACATTACTACTAGTAGAGGTTAAAAACAGAGCATAACCCTGTTAAATTGCTACCAAAAAGTGAAATTGGAAATAAAAGTACCAATCACTTGGGACTTTGTTTGATATGAGCACACTCTAGCTAGTACTGATAATGGCTACTGCATAATGGAAAGGTGCAAACACCTCAGATGATGGAGACAACATTGTCTATACCTAGGAGAGCAGGCGTTAATTAACAAAAAAACTTGACGTGCCCAAAATGTCATCCATATTTGGGGTTAGAATTATAATTATTATTATGCAGAAGATAAAAAAAGGAAAGGGAAATAAAAAGAAGGAAAAAACAAAAGGAATCAGGCGTGGCATGCAAATAATGAGAATATCCTTGAATGAGGGAGGCCCGTACGTGAAATGAAAAGGCACTCACATCATATTATTCTTCATGCAATTTCATGTAGCTAAGTGGCATTATCATTATTTTATCTATTTTACCAACTTGTTATCTGTATTTATCAAGAATGCATGCAACCATATCAGCTTCGAAATTAAAAAAAAGGATTCTCTGTATCCTCCAAGCGATCGCTTCTAAAAAGCTCAGGGGCATACACAACAATTACTCTTGTTTAAATTTTTAATATATTCAGTGACTTATGTTACAATACCATGGGATACATACACCTGAGTTCAACAACCGTTCTTTTAATTTTTTTTTTATTCTTTTCTGAGAGAGACAGCTTACAGATGCTGTTCACCAACCAGAATTCAATTATAGTAACTCTTTAAGTTGATTTGGATCATAATGTTTAAGTAGTTTGATTAGAGAGGAACAGTAATTACAAAGTAAAAGGGAGTAATTAGTACTATATGGTCTTTTAGAGGAAGTTTTGGTGATCGATCTGTGGCTATACGTAAAACTGTGTTCCTCATGATGTAAGTGGTCTCCTTAACTTTGAATTTAAGAGAATTGTGAAGATTTAATGAATTATTAAAGATGATAACTAGTGCAGAAGCTTCCCCTGAGTTAGTGTATAAAGAGATATTTTTGTTTAGAAAGAAAAGAAAAATAGAGAAAAAGGTTGTAGAGGAAACGGTAAGAGGGTAAAAAGTAGGAGAGAAGGGAAGGTAATGATGAAAATTTGTGAGTTCAGAATGAAAAATGAGTTTTGAGAGGTAGAAATGATGCAGAATGTATGGCCTCATGAATAAAATTTATGGGTGTGGCTGGCAGCCTCCATTATGACCACAATATCCACCTCTTCTTAATGCACGCGCACCACCAAACTCAAACACTATCTCCTAAGCCCACACTTTCACACTCTCTCACTCTCTCACACGCAAGGTAGCCAAACCCAACATACCAACACACACTAACACAACACAACACAACACTCGCTTTACAATTTTGCATATACAGTCACCCCTCGCAACATTCCACAGCACACAAAAGAAAAAGAAAAAAGGAAACAAAATGGTCAACCAAATCTTACTTAAAAAAGTCACCAAGAAATTCCAACTAAAAATCCACCTTTTTAGATAAAAAGTTTGAGGCAGAAAATCCTAGACCTCAGAATTAATAAAGGGTATGTGAAAAACAAAAGAGAGAGTTGAAACTGGAAAAAAACTCCTTAATCCGAAATTTGACCCCACTAAAAGTAGTCACACATTTCTAAACTAAACAAGCTTGAATGGCACATCCTTCTTCTCGTCTTCCACGTCACCCCATATCCTACTACAACTTCTCATTCCTTAGCCCAAATCATGATAACAATAGAAACCCCAAACCCATGATTGGTCCCACTAATTGCCCCCCGACAGGCACCATGGATGGTCCCATGGGACTACACATCATCTAGTATGTGTCCAAGTTCACGGAACACCGGGGACCATGTTTGTTTGTAGTGTTAATTAGATTTGGGAGACACGTGGTCCCCACCATGCCCTCAGCTCCGAGACAGTGGCATTAGTTGGTAAGGAGCAAGCGGGCTTAAGCCGCCATAGATGCTAGCACGCGCAGGATTTGGCACACATGCGGCGAATTGGCTACCCAACACACACAAATGGGTTAGTATATGGTACGAGTTTCAGAATTTTCTTTTCTGTGCAAAAGCGCAAAACAACTAATGAATGAAGTGGTACTGTATCATGCGCACAAATATTGGCAAAAAATGCTTGCCAGGGTGCCCTTATCATGTTTTTAATATCACTTAAGAGGAGCCATGAAAGTTGTTTGCCGCTTCTTTCTTTCTTTCTTTCATTCATGTTTATCTTTCTATCTAGGCTCATTCTTCTCGAGCTTTCCAGGAGTCAAGATCATTGGATGGAGCTTCATTTCTGTTGTGTGGGTCTCTCTCATAGGTCTCATTCCTTTCCATTGACTTGTTTAAAAAGAAAAAAAAAAAAGAAAAACATGATGTGCAGTGCAGGATAAACAGGACTTTAATCCCGTGCACTTAGTGGTACAACCTATTCCACGAAAATCAACAAATTAAATCCTGTGTCCCCAACATTACCGATAGATATTACATATTATTTTAGTATTTCCTTGTGACCCAGGTGTCAGTTGTGGCTTGTGACAATTGTTATCCAAGTCGCCTTTTGATCATTGTGTGAACATGCTTAAGCAAGTTTTTGGGAAAATAAACCATGCAAAATGTAAAATATGAAGAGGCCTCATCCGTAGCTGAGTTGGATTGGTTTCATTTTCTTAAAAAATGTTTATTTTTGAGACCAAAAGGAAGGGTAGCAGTGGTAAATAGTAATCTAGAACTAGAAAAGATGGGTCCCACAAGAATGATTCCTCGTAGGTGTGCTTAAGATTTTTTTTGAAGCAAACAAGGCATTTTGTGAAGTTTTAAGTGGGCAATCTCATAGGAAGTCCCACAATAACAAAAACAAATAGAGAGACCATGGTCCCTTAGCACAAGCCAAGGTGACCAAATTATTATAGTTCTTTTGTAAGGAATAATAATGTGATACCTCGAGCCCTGCCAATGCCAGGGCTAAATCTATCTCGAAAGATGAACATAACCATACAAATAGAAAGAGAAGCATATGATAAATCCACCCCTCCCATACACGCCACATCATTCCTCTCGTGCTTTAACCAAACCAAACCTCTCTCATTTTCAACACAAATGCATGTCTTTGTCTATTTTTTTTTCTTGCAAAATTCGAATCTCTCTTGATTGCTTCACCACAAGCATCATTCTGCTGCGTGACTCTCTCTCTCTCTCTTGTCCTCTTTGTATGCCCTGTCCTTATTGGTTTACTTTCCCGTACAATACAAGTATGCTGTACAGAGGAGTCACACCCAATCATGCCCTCTTTCACCTCACCGCACACTCAAATCCAAGTGCCAGATATGTTGTTCAGATTTCCCATGTTTTCTTCCCTAAAAACACTTGTGCAATTGCAATTAGCATCCAATAAACAATAGAATATGATTATTTGTGGTGACAGCAAGAAGACAAAGTGACGCTGACGTGGGACATTACTTTTCATGTTACCATGACACTTGCAGTTGCAGATGAGAGAGCTTCGAATGTTGTCGAGGTTTGAATCTTTTTGTTTGGGAGGAGTTGGCAGAGACAAGGAAAACTGAGTAGGACCTTACCACTACCAGTTTCTGATGACGATAACTGATAACAGAGTTACTTCACGAGGTTCGTCTTCATGCTTTCGACAGCTCTGCTGTTCAGTCACTACTGCTTCTGCTTCTGTAGTATATTCTTCTCAATATACTCTAAACTTGCTGCACTTCATCTCGCTATTTCATCAAAAATATCTTTTATTTAACTCAAATCATAAAAATAGGAAAATAATTCAAAATTAAGAAACTTTTCTGTTTCATTCATACTAAGAATGAATACAATGAACTGAGTCGTTTGATATATGACCCACTCAATTTGTCCATCCATTCTAGACATTTTGTTGCAAATTTTAGTTTCTCTTCCTTTCGAGAGAGATTATTCGAGAAAATAAAATGGAATGATTTGATAGAAAATAAAGGATAAAGTGATGTTATTTGGTAGTATAAATTGAAGGATTTGAAAGTAATATTTATAAAAACAAAGTCTGTGAATGAATTAAAATGTAAAATTATAATTTTATCGTTAAATGAATATAAAATAAGATGTATTTAGAATGTAAATGTTTATTTTTTAAATTAAAAAAATTTAATTATTATAATTATAAAATAAAAAATGCTTCATACGTTATATGTGTTAGTTTTCAAACTGTGTAAACTAATTTAAGAGAATAGGCGACATTAAGTATTAAAAAAATATAGAAAGCAAAAGAAATAAAAAAAAAACTTAAATATAAATAGATATGGGGTTGAGTTGGAGTGAGGGTAACCGGAATTGGTTTCAGAAATTCTTTCAACAAGATAATTGGTGTTGTATGATCAGAAACATCACTACAAAATCGGACCCATGGCTCCTTGGGGGTTAAGGGGGTTGCTCCCTACACCTCCCCGTTTTCTCCTTACACCTCCCCAACTTTCTCTTTCTTTTTTATATTACAAAAGTATTGTTTCTCTTTACTTTTTTAACCTTTTTATTTTTCTTTTATTTTATTTAGCATAATAACCCTCAACTCTTACTGGGCTCACAGCCCCACCTCCCCAAAATTTGATATCTACCTCTTCTTCCCCTACTTTTGTGATTCTCTTTTTTCTACCTTTATTATCTATGGTAGTTCCTAGCTGCAATTGTAATTCCCAATTGCTTCTGCAATTTCTTCACAACAAACTCTTCTGGTTCTTCATGTATGGTTAGCACTGTATCATTCCCACCTTGTTCAGTTCTTCCGTTATTGTTTTGTCGAAGTACGTGGCCAGGCTCGTTGCTCCATCGTCATCGTCGCAGCCTGCCATCTCGATGATACTGTGAGCCGACGATGGCGGAAAGCAGTTGCTACGGCAGGAGGAGGTGGTGGACAACAAGTCTTGCATTATTGTTTCTCGTAAGCGAGTAGTGGTTTTCGTGATTTTACTTTAAACGAAGTTCCGAAAGTGTTCTTGCCACCTGGCTCTCTATGTCATCCAATTGTTTTCGGAAATAATCATTGAAAGCGTACAACGCGTATTTTGCACGCTGGAAGGGTCGAAGCAGGGTCCTCCTCCCTGAATCGATCCGCAATCGGCCCCGCAGACACTACAGGACCACTCAACAGCCAACTGCAGCGCTGCATCCTCCGCGTTGTTCTTGGCCACGAACCACACCTCCCGCGACTGTGTGTCGCCACCAACAAAGCCACATAGAAGGAGGTTATGAAAGAAGTGACACGGAGGAAAAGGTTCTGTCTTGCGCATATTATTATCGTGATGAACAGTGAATTCAATTCAACTTAACAGTGAGTGATACTTATGGAATTTGATGTCACAAAATCAAACTTTGCAAAAGATAAGATTAAAAAAATCTGCAACTTCTAGACTTTTGCTGGATTTAAATGCAACGCACATTCACTTCCGTGAACGGACTGGGATATCCGATGAAGGCCAAACGCAGTTCTGTATTTTTTTTTTATTTTGAATTTATAATTTGAATATATATTTAGATGATTATTGAAGGCAAGGAGAGTAATTAATTTTGCTGTTGTGTATAATAGAGTAATAGATATATGTCTGTTTGCACTATGATATATGTTGCAACATGGTTTAGGATTGTGGGATATGGAAGGTGTAATATAGGGAAGTATTTATGGTAGAATAAAATGAAGGTAGGAGAGGATGTCCTCTGAACGTGAAATAAACAGGTAGAGAAGAGGAGATCGTGAATATATATGGAGAGAGTTTGTAAAAAAAATGCAAAAAAGTTAAAAAAGTCAAGATAAAAGGATATTTTTGTAATATAAAAAAAGAAAGCAAATTGGGAAGGTAGAGGATGGAAATGGGGAGGTGGAGGGAGCAACCTCGGGGGTTAAACTTAGTATTGATGGATCTTGGCCCAAGTCTGACGCTGAAATGGGTTGTGTGAAATAGACCACATAGAGTTTTTCAACCCAATCATCACTTGGGGTGTTGCTCCCTACACCTCTCCATTTGCTCCCTCCACCTCCCCTTTCTTTTTTTACCCTTTACTCTATTTTTCTATTCCTATTTTATCCTTTTACCTTTCACCCCATCATCTCCCTACACCTCCCCAATTTTTTTAAATTCTAATTTTACCCATTTTAGTTTTACTTTTATCTATTTTACTTTTTTTATATATTCTCCATTTCTCCCATCCAAGCCAAACCAGTTATATATGTATATTTATGACACACATAAACTCCATAGATATAGATAGAGTTGGAGTAATGAAGTAAAGAGACGTGGGGTCCCTGACAAAGATGTTGGCCATTTATGTTGCTACTGTAGTCAAAATCTTATGCTTCTTATTTTCAAAGTTTGCTGCTGAAATTTCTGCGCATCACTCAAAAATGTATTTCCTCACAGACAAAAAAATCAATGCCAATATTCCCTTTTCGATCAATAAATTCACTTCAATAAACATCTTCCAGCTCTCACGTGTTTGCACTATACTGCAATTGCACAATCACACTGACAAAAGAACGACAAAGACATTCTTCACGAACTCCAACTTCAACGAATGTGGATAGAGAAAAAGAGAACCTTGAAATAATTGGAGCTGGGAAGAGGCGGGAAATCTTTGAGGAAATCTGGGGGTTTCTTGAAACTACGGCGCATCTCATCCTCGACGAGACGGTCAATCCTGAGTTTGATTATGGGGTCGGCGGCACTTCCAACATTAGAACTTTCCCTTGCTTTGTTCCGCCATGGTTGCTTTTGTTGTTTTCTGCAAACCACATAAAGAGAGATGGAGAGACGCGGAGAAAAGGTTTTCCTCTAAGCACGCCTTTAATCAGTAGTAACACAATAGTAAAATTTCAGGATCTCATTTCATGAGAAAGCATGTAATTTTGTTATTGATGCATAAATCTCGCGTTGTTTTTCACGACCAACTTGTCAAATCTTTTCGTTCTTCGTCCGACATATACACATAAGCCCTATTGGACCAGTGCATGCACATTTTATATTGAAGGATAGGTGTATATATTCTTAAACGGATGTGAATATCCGCAAACGAATATCGACATCCGTTTTTTCTTCAACATAGATATCCGAATGTTGACGCCAAGAGTTTGGATGAAAAACAGATAGAAGAGAAGAGTGTGACAGAATCGAAAAAGAGACAGATCGCAGTTTTGGGGAAGTGGGACTGTGAGTAAAAAAAGTAAAAATGAATTTAGGTTTACTTCTGTATATAACATTAAAATAAAAAAATAAAAATAGTATAAAGATTAAAAAAATAAATAGAAAATGATATTTTTGTAATAAAAGAAAGAAAACAGAAACTTGAGAAGGTGAAAGGAGAAAATGGAGAGGTAGAGGGAGCAATCCCCCGTCACTTGGTGGTGGACATGCATGCCCATAAGGATACTATTCTTCATATTCATAAACCTAATACAAGGGATATTCAGGTCCAATGTCAAAATCAAACTCCTTATAGGGCACCTAATACTCTACTAAAGAAACAAGATAAATTACTCAACCTTTTTTATTTAGATTTTCTCTAGAAAAATGTTATTTTCAAACAACCACCCTATGAAAAAATCTTTTTAATAACATAGTAAAAAATATAATCGAAGCGAAGAAATATTAATTAAGAAGTGAGGTGATATGAAAAATGTTGGTGATGAAGTGAAGTGTTGGAAAAAGAAGGAAAAGAAGAGGAGATGTCCAAATGAAGAAAAGATTCGAAATAGGTTTGAAAGTGTCCGAAAGATGCTCCCTTCCTCAGAAATGGTGAGCGAGTCGCAATCTCTCAACCCACCAACGCACTGATTTACCTCTCTTGAAACAAAATCTTATTCGCTACATTCTCTGATTATAATATCATTAATCTCTCACTCTGGATTAATTAGTGGCATTGTTGATCCAGAACAACTACAACAACATACAACCTTCGTTCGACAGGATGGTCTTTCGGAGCTCCACCTCCCTAATTGGCCTCCTGTCCCTCCCCATCCTCCTCCTCCCCCTCTTCCGCCCCGTCTCCGCCATCCGTCTAGGCCTCATCCACCGTCACTTGCCGGACCTCCCCCTCTTCCGGGAGGCCCCCGCCTTCAGCAATGGCCAGGACTGCGGCTCCACCCCCGACCACGTCATCAACGTCGCCATGACCCTCGACGCCAACTACCTCCGCGGCACCATGGCGGCGGTCCTCTCCATGCTCCAGCATTCAACCTGCCCGGAAAATCTCTCCTTCCACTTCCTCTCCGCCAACGACGACGCTCGCGAACTCTTCTCCAGCATCAAGTCCACCTTCCCCTATCTAAACATGAAGATTTACCGCTTCGATAGCAGCAGGGTCCGCGGCAAGATTTCCAGATCCATTCGCCAGGCCCTCGACCAGCCCCTGAATTACGCTAGAATATACCTCGCCGACACCATCCCCGAGGACGTGAAACGCGTGATATATTTAGACTCTGACCTGGTGGTTGTGGACGACATAGCCAAGCTCTGGGGCGTGGACATGGAAGGGAAGGTGGTGGCTGCGCCAGAATATTGCCATGCAAACTTCACGTTGTATTTCACGGACACCTTTTGGTCGGACCCCACTCTGGCGAAGACGTTCAAGGGAAGGATGCCGTGTTATTTCAACACGGGGGTGATGGTGATGGACGTGGACACGTGGAGGAAGGAGAGATACACGGAGAAGGTGGAGTCATGGATGTCGGTGCAGAAGCAGCAGAAGAGGATCTACCATCTGGGGTCTCTTCCGCCGTTTTTGTTGGTTCTGGCGGGGAACATTAAAGCGGTTGACCATAGATGGAACCAGCATGGTTTAGGTGGAGACAACTTCGAAGGAAAATGCAGGAGCCTGCACCCTGGTCCCATTAGTTTGCTCCATTGGAGTGGCAAGGGCAAACCTTGGTTGAGATTGGATTCTAGAAAACCATGCATCGTGGATCATCTTTGGGCTCCTTACGATCTGTATCGCTCTTCTAGACACTTTTTTGAAGAATAGCAGAAAATTTATATATATATATGAATGAATGAGTTATATACACATATTACGTAAATGGAGAGGATCTGGTGTATGCATGAGATGATACATTTCAGCTTCTTACTAGAAAGGAACTAACAAACACCCTACGTTTAGCTTAGTACCCTGGCAATGGATCGGAGTTGTAAATTCCTTTTGTCCTTTCCTTCCTTCAGTACTATTCTTTTCTTCTTCTTTTTCTTCTGTTCATACTCATTCCACATCTAAATAACTTCTTTTTTCTTTCACTAATATATATATATAATCAACATCATTTAAATATCAATGCCTTTGTCAGCTGGATGATGTTTCAATCTTTTAATCATATATCACACAAGCTTATGTGCATTTTTAATAACATACAAGATTTTCACAGAGTTTTCTTTCTCTTTCTGTACTTTTTTATTTTTTGTTCACGAAGTTTTTTTTTTTCACTTTTCATCATTTTTCTTCAAAACATTCTTTAAAATAAATATGAACATATAACAAAGAAAAATAAACTAAATTATTTTTTAATATATTTCTTTGTTTCCGTTAATAAGTCCATGGATCCCCAAATGAAATTATTGTCAGTGCTCGTGTTTGTAACAAAAAATCATTAAAATCAATAAATGTACTACAACATCAATGACAAAAGCTTTAAATTGATGCTAAAGCTTTATTTAATTTAATTTGGTATAGGTTTAACTTAACTCATCTCAACTTAAGTCAAATTCAACTCAATTTGATTTGAGTTTTGGTTTAACTTGATATAGACTCAATTTGACTTTACTTAAAGATGAATTTGACTCAACTCGACCCTAAGTGAGTCAAACTCGATATGTCATAAGGTGGGTCAAACTCGATTTGTCATAAGATAAGCCTAAATCGATTGAGATCGAGGTGGTCCAAATGTGGGTTTGGTTCATTCGACTTATGTTAACCTAGGTTAATTTGATCAAACGTGAGCTTGACTCGACTCAACTCGACATGAGTTTGAGTTTATTTGGCCTATAGAAAATCGAGTAGAGTTGTGTCAATGGTAGATTGTGCAGAGTTCAATTATAGCTATCTCAATTCGAGATGAGTTGATCTCACCTTAGCTCAACTAGTTGGACCCATCATAGGTTGACCTAAGTTAGAATTACTTTAGGTTGAGTTGAGTCGAGTCGAGTCAAGTTAGGTCCATGTTAGGCCAAATCGAGTCCATGTTGGGTCAAATTAAATCATAACCACGTCAAGACAGATTCTGTGTAATCCACATTGATTTAAGTATAGTCAATCCCACGTCTTACTAAATTAAGTCGATCACTCCAAGCTAAGTCATGTTAACCATGATGGATTAAATTCAAGTTGAATACACTTTAAGCCTAATTGAGTCAGGTCCATGTCGAACCCATTTTAGATCAAGCTTTATTAATATAATTTACGATTAAACAGTATGGAACAAGGTCAAAAGTCATGTTCAAAAATGTCAACCAATCTAACAATTTAGGTTGAATTCTAACTTTTCAATTAAGTTGAAAATATTAAAAATTAATTTGTAATTAAAATTAATATTTAGGGATCAAATTATAATTTAGAATATTTTAAAGACTCATGTAATTTAAAAAAAAATATATAAATGTATATTTAAAAGTTAATTGAAATATTATTATAAACCAAATCCACTTATATCCTAAATTCAATCGAGTAGATATGAAACTTTTTCAACCTATTTATTTGGTAAGTTAATAAAAAGAAATTTATTTGATAAGTTAATAAAAAGAAATTTATTTTAAGATTGTGTCAGGACTAACTTATAAATTATATATTAAATTAACACTATAAGATTATATAATATACTATATTATATTTGGAGGTTTACTAACGCGCGTACGTTTGTTTTTTCCGTTTGTACATTTTAGTAATGTGAACTGGATTTTAGTAGACAAAAATACTCTTATATATTAAGGATATTTTAATTTTCATCCTCAAAATTAAAAAATAAAAAATAAAAAAGGAATCCCCAAACCCTTACTCACCTTTCTCCTTTCTCTCAATCTTTTCTCTGTCATCCCTGCTCTAAATGTTAGAGTGAGAGAGATGAAAGAGAAATGGTTGAAAGAAATGAGGGAGATGAGCAAATGTTTGGGATTTTTTTTTTAGTTTTGAAAATGAAAATTATTAAAATATCCTTAACCTTAAGATTTAGAATTCATGATATATTAGGGTATTTTTGTCTACTAAAACCTATTACACGTTGCTAAAATGTACCAATTGAAAAATAGGCGTACACAAGTTAGCAGACCCCATATATATATATATATATATATATATATATATATATATATATATATATATATATATATATAAAGATATTTAAAATTGATTGATGCTTATTCTTGGTAAACTACAATACTAAAATTCAAGTTTAAAAAAAATATTTTAAAAAAGTTATAAGGTGAAAAATTGAATTATTCTATTAATTGGTGCAGGTTATAACTAAAAAAAGTTCCCAAAGTGAGAAAACTAAAATATGCAAAAGAGGCTATCCCCATTTACTAATCCCACAATTTCTACGAATAATTATCTTTAGTTATGCAAAAATTAAATCACATTAATATGTACTTTGGCAAGTGTATTTTTCCATTAAAAAAATTTCATGTTAAATATGTTAAAATTAGGATCAAGTCAGCCAAGAAGAATAGGCAAGCACTAACTAGATGTAATTTTGTTCAAAGAAGTACATGTGTGAAGTAATACTAAGAAAGAAATGTTTCTTTATAAGAAATAGTAAATCATAATAGTAGAGTTGCATCAATAGATATACTTGTAATCATTTAAAAGAAATGCAAATTCTTTATTGATAATCATGAATGAATAACAAAGAAAAAAGAAAGAGAAAAATAAATAAAAGAGCTATTCTCATAATATGAAAAGGAAAAATGCTTATTATTCAAACAAAACTAAAAACTTGTATATATAAAAATGTAAAAAATAACATATGTACAACAACTTATAAATGTTAACGTGACATCAACCTAGATTCTAGTTTGTTTGATAAAAATAAAAAAAAAATAATACATAATTTATTGTCAAAAAGTTATTAAAATAATTTTTAAAATATAATTGTCTTTAAATTTTTAAATTTCATAAACACTCATCAAAATTATATTTCAAAATTTAATGAATAAAAAAATTATACATTAACTCGATAAACAAAATATATATGAACAAGATTTTGAAATCTAATAAATAAACAAAAAATTCACAAATAATCAAATTTTAAAATTAAAAAAAAAATACACTGTCAAATTTCGAAATTTGAGAAAAAAAAATTACATCAAATTTTGAAATATAGTGTAAAAAATGAAATCTTTTTTCAATGTTTTCTCAACGAAATTGTTTCAGTGTTTTTTCAATGAAATCCGGATTTGTTAAGGACTAAATAAAATTATGGTATCTCTCAATTTTTTTTAGTACTTTTTTTACATCAATATTTACTAAATATGTTACTCTAAGTATCACAAGTTATTTTGTCACTATTATATATTAAGGGTGTTGACAAATTAATTTTCATTAAGTTATTTATATACCTGCAAATATCTTACCAGAATAATTATATATCAATACCATCAATTTAACAGTAATAAATTACTCTCATAACTAAACTAATTTATTTATTAAGCACCAAAAGAAGTATTAAACTCAATAAGATTAATTTAGAAGTTAAAAAAACTTATTTAACCTTAGATTATTTAACTTTTTCCTATATTTGAACAAATTTTACCTTTTATTTATATTAGGTAAAATCTTTTTCATTCTAATATATGCTATGGGGTACCTTTTTTTTTTTTAGTCTTTATAACTTTGGCCTATAAGAACTAAAAGAGATTGAAATTGATGTGTATAAATTAAAGGAAACTAAAATTATATATAGGTTCTAAATAAATAAAAAATCATATATATAAACTAAAGTAAATTATTTTTAATTATATAAGCCAAAAAGAAAAATGATCCCTTTTAATTCTAATAAATATTATTTTTAATGTCTCAATGAATTTAAAAACGTCACATATTAAAATACGTAAGACTTAATTACTTTTTTTAGTTTTATTATTTATTACATTTTGCTTAATTTGGCATTAAAATATTACTCAAACAAGCTAATTAATTTTTAATTAATTTTGAAATGTGGTAATATTTCATTAGAACGAGATACTATTAAATCTTAAAAGATCAATTTATTATGTTTTTAAAACTAAAACTAAAAGACTTGATTTAGTATATTTTATTAATAAAAAGATTAATTTGAGAAAAATAAATAAAGTATATAGAAAATCATTAATCCAAAATATTAAAAGTCTACATATGAAAACTAAAAAGAATTAAAATGCTTATATATAGAGAGACTAAAATAAATTCATTTAGAGAAAATGAAAAGTGAAATTCGTAGCCTTAGAAAGAAATTTTGTAAGTAATGTAACAGTAATAAAGTCGATTATTTTTATCAGATTCCAAAATCTGTGTGTATTTTTTTAAAAAAATTTGAAATTCGATTATATATGGTTTAAACATTCCATTGGTCCTAATATTTGTGTGGAAATCTTAATTCGGTCCTCATGTTTTGAACTGTCTCAATTAGGTCATAATTTTTGTAAAAATGCACACATTTTACCTCAATCGTTAACTGATCTCAAACGACGTTAAGTTTAGCTTACGTGGTATGTACTAGTTACGCAAGTTTTCCGGTGACTTTATTTTTTGAGCCGACGAGATAATTTGTGTAAAATCCCTGCTTCTTAGAGAGATGAATAAAATCCCTCATTTAAATAAACTAAATATGCTTATTTTAAAAAATAATTCATATAATTACATAATACATGTCAGCATGTCCTCTGGCTACCACGTCGGTTAAACTTAACGCCGATTGAGATTAGTTAACGATTGGGGTAAAATGTGTGCATTTTTACAAAAATTATGACTCAATTGAGACAGTTCAAAACTTGAGGACCGAACTGAGATTTTCACACAAATACGAGGACCAAGAAGGGATTAAGTCAACACGTCAGCATACCACGTCAACTAAACTTAAAGCCGTTTGAGATCAGTTAACGGTTGGGATAAAATGTGTACATTTTTACAAAAATTATGACCCAAATGAGACAGTTCAAAACTTGAAGACCGAACTGAGATTTTCACACAAATATTAGAACCAAGGAAGAGTTTAAGCCATTATATATAAATATTTTTTTATTTTTCAGATTTTGAAATCCATGTATATTTTTTTAATTATTAGATTTTGAAATTTATTTAAATGTAAATTTCTTTTCTTTTAAATTGTGAAATATGGTTTTATTTTAATATGTGAAATCTGGTTATTGCGAATTATCAACTCTTGTTTTCTTACTTTCTGATTATATTCTTATTCGACTTAAATGCAATCATTCATGGGAACTATGAAAAAATTACACTCAAAATTGAGAAAAAGTAAGAACTTTGTTCCAAACTTAGAAATACCAAAATAGATGGACGCAAACATTCACTCATATTACGTTTCAAGCTCAATAAAGTATAAAAGAGAAAGTAATATTACCATGATTTTCCCAATATTGTAGTTAAGAAAATTAAGAAACAATTTGTTAGTAACTGTTTGCTTTCATATATATCATACTGTAGTCCATTCTGTTATGTTCATTCAGAAAATTATATCAGAATTATTGTGAAGAAACTCTCAACTTTCCACAATTCTCAAGTTTCTTTGAACATGGTCGGCATAGACATGTGACATTTTCTCAACATATATCTTTCACCATTAACAAAAAGAGTTATAATTGAAGTCATGCTAATTTTTTTTTAAAGCTTTATTTTTCCCCTGTTCCAAAAGATTGCAGATATTAGTCAATTAAAAAAAATCCGAGCAACTTTGAAATTCCACAGATGTCTGATATTTCAGACTTGTTAATGCCGAACGAACCATTAAAATAAACGTCATTTTTCATCATTAGTAAGCTAGACAAACTAAACTTTCATCATAAGTTAGCTTGACAAACTAAACGAGAATTTTGTAACAGATGATTTCTACCATACTACAGTAACATTGCATTTACAGTCCAAACGCTCATATATATTCATAAATTCATGAACCCTGCCAACAAACCATCAGTCACACAACCAAATTGTCACACTTGCAGCTTGCGAAGAAGAGCAGTCTTGAGCAGAACGAAGGTTGATGTAAGCAAGTTCAAGTGAGAAAGGGCGTGGAAAAGAAGCCAAAATCTCGGGTTTACAGGATGTCTGTCCTCTGTTCTTGTTTGTCATTCCATTGGGGAACAAAATGGTACAAAGCAAGTCCAACATTAACTGGATCTGATTTCTTTCTAACTTGAGAAAAATACAGTTTTAGTTTTTAAACTTCCGGTTAACTATGGTTTTAGACCCTATGCTAATAGAAGCATTGACTTCGATAGTTCAAATGTCCTTAAGACCCTACTGATGACGTCCTGCACTCTGCACTCCATGAGTGCATACAGGCCGGCTTGGTTCAACTGACGTTGTGGTGAATGGAGGTGGTAGGTGAGGATGATTTCTATAACGGTTAGCCAATTCTAGGGAAGGGGCCAAAGGATACTAGAGAACTCTAAAGAGATGAAAGATTCTAGAGACATCCAAGTCTTGAATAACTACATTCTAGCACATGCCCTATTTTGACACCAGAATTTAGATCAGTAGACAAGTGGCACTTCACCCAAGCAAAGCCTAACAGGAAGCAAAGGGAGCCCAGCTACGACTAATAACAGGGGGAGCTTGGTTGTGACCGAACATGGGAGGAGCTCGACTGGTAGCGGGGGGAACTCGACCTGACACAAGGGGAGCTTGACTCGTAGCAAAGGGAGCTCGACCTGACACAGGGGGAACTTGGCTCGTAGCAAAGAGAGCTCAACTGAACACAAGGGGAGCTTGGCTTGTAGCAGAGGGAGGTCGGCTGATAGCAAGGAGAGTTCGGCTGGTAACAAGGCGAGCTCAGCCGAACGCGAGGGGTGCTCGATTGGTAACAAGGAGAGGTCGGCTGATAGCAAGGAGAGTTCAACTCACAGCAAGGGGAGCTAGGCCGGACACGGGGGGTGCTCGACTGGTAACAAGGGGAGGTCGACTGATAGCAAGGAGAGCTCGACTGGTAGCAAAGGGAGCTCAACCGGACACGAGGGGAGCTCGACTAGTAGCAGGGGGAGTTCGGTCGAACATGGGGAGAGCTCGACTGGTACTAAGGGCAGCTCGACCTGATGAGAGAGGAGCTTGGCTCGTAGCAAAGGGAGCTCAGTCTGACACAAGGGGAGCTTGGCTCGTAGCAAAGAGAGCTCGGCTTGACGCAAGAGGAGCTTGGCTCATAGCAAAGAGAGCTCGGCCTGACACAGGGGGAGCTTGGCTCATAACAGGGAAGATCGGCCGAATGCGGGGAGAGCTCGATTGGTAGCAAGGGAAGCTTAGTCGAACACGGGGGAGCTTGACAGGTAGCAAGGAGAGCTCGGCCGGACATACGAGGAGCTCGCCTGGTAGCAGGGAGAGCTCAATTGGACGCGAGGGGTGCTCGACTGGTAACAAGGGGAGGTCGGCTGATAGCAAAGGGAGTTTGGTTGATAGTAAGGGGAGCTCAACCGAACACGGGGGGTGCTTGACTAGTAGTAGGGGGAGCTCGACCTGACGCGAGAGGAGCTTGGCTCGTAGCAAAGGGAGCTCGGCCTGAAACAAGGGGAGCTTAGGTCGTAGCAAAGAGAGCTCGGCCTGACGTATGGGGTGCTAGGCTCATAGCAAAGAGAGCCCGGCCTGACGTAAGGGGAGCTTGGCTCATAGCAGGGGGAGATCGATCGAATGCGGGGAGAGCTCGATTGGTAGCAAGGGAAGCTCAGTCGAAAACGAGGAGAGCTTGACTGGTGGCAAGGAGAGCTCAACCGAACATACGAGGAGCTCGGCTGGTAACAAGGAGAGCTCAATCGGACGCGAGGGGTGCTCGACTGGTAATAAGGGGAGGTCAACTGATAGCAAGGGGAGTTTGGTTGATAGTAAGGGGAGCTCGACCGAACACGAGGGGTGCTCGACTGGTAGCAAGGGGAGATCGACTGATAATAGGAGGAGCTCGATCGAACACGGGGCGACCAACACGTGTGGAGCTCAACTGGTAGCAAGGGAGGTTGGCTAATAGCAGGGGGAGCTCGAGTGAACACCGGGGGATATCAAATCGAACACGTGGGGAGCTCGACTGGTAGTAGGGGGAGATCGGTCCAACACAAGGGGAGCTCGGCACAATCAACCTGACAACTTATAAAAAAGAATATGAAAGGAAAACCTATACAACTTTACATTATTTGTCTATTTTAGAAACAAGGAAACTAAAGTTCGTAAGACCTTAGGTAATGTCATCACTATACTATCAAATTATTAAATTGAGATGTGTTTGATTCCAATAGTTTAAAAGAAAAATAATATACGTTTCGATGTAAGTAGAGGCTAAATTCTTTTTCTTGAAGTACAAATATCAAATGCATTGACTTGTTGCACAAGGACTAAGACTCCACACCGAATGTACAAACACTAAAAGCACATTTTTTGCAGCACGATTATGAAATAGATCAAGCTATTGTTTAAGAACAAAATAAAGTTTCTCAAGAATAAACAAACTAATTATAAAAACAAGAAAGAAAAAAGAACTAGCCCTTTGCTTCTCAAGAATGATTCCTTTTTGAAAAAGAACAAACCTCTAAATCTCACCCATTGGAGTAAATATTTAGTTGTTGTGCAACATTTGGGAGTCATATGAAGAGAGTAAAGGAAAAATACACTTGTAAATCCAAGTATCTACATCTAAAGAGAAGAAATGGGAACAAAGTAAAAAACAATAGTCCATACAGATGATGTCCGAGTGAATTCTACAGTTTAGTATACATCAAGGAAACGCAAATAACTAAATAAAATAAAAATTTAGCTTCAACAGCCCAGTCTCCAATAGGGTCCAAGGGCTCTATTTTGGCGAATTTGTGAAGATAAATGGCCCATTTAGTTACAAAAACAAGGGTAAACAAGTTTAAAATTGAACTTAGTGATAAAGTAGAAAGATAGAAAAAAAGAAAACCGAACTTTTGCTTCTAGAATTTAACTTCTCCTTACTATATTTCTTTCACTTTCTTTCCAGTAATAAAAGATATCTAGAATTTAACCTCTCCTTACTATATATTTCTTTCACTTTTATTTTCTTTCCTTCTTCTTACTTTCTAACCAAATCCACAAATCCACAAATGTGATAACACAGCAGGTCCTTGGAGTACGACTTACCATTGATTTACATTATTAGAAGATAGTAGTTGAGTACAAACATATTTTAAATAAAAGTATAATCTGAAGTTGGGTACATAGAGGAGGGTGGATTAAAAGAGGGGGGGAAAAAAATCTAGAAATCCGTTTTCCCAGGTTCCCTTCACCAAAAGTCCATCAGAAAAAAATAAACAATTAGCACTGTAATTATGTGTAAAACATGTGCAGAAAAACTTAACCACAGAATAATTAAGCAGAGCTAAGATTAAGAGTAAATAGAACGGTGTTTACCCAGACAAAGCAAGAGAGCAGAAGGTGTTGGTGATATAAAGGTCCTCTTCAGCTGAAATCAAATGGAAGAACTCGTCAACTTTATCTTCCTTCACAACAGTTTCAAACGAAAACAGTGTATTGTTGTTTTCATTTTAAAATAGGCATTGAAATTGGAAGATGCATCGAAAATGCAATGCAATGCAATGCCTATTTTAAAAATGAAAATAGGAAAACCCTATTTTCATTCGAAAGGGATGCAGTGAGAAGGTAGGCAAGGCGGTCTTCAATTTGATATCAGGTGAGGAGGACAAGTCGCATAGCCACATCGTCTCCTTCTCCTCCAACAGATGCAAAACCCGAAACACTCTCTTCAGATCCCATCTCATCTAACTTTCTGTAGTGTTCTCTTGTTTCTACATCCACATACCATCAAAATAAATAGCCTTCACAGCCGCTTCATTACGTCAGCCCTAATCTTCAATTCTAATTTTTTCCATTACCTTCAACTTATATATATAACTACATCAGTTAAAATTTATTTAATTAATTAACTTCAATTATTAATATATTTCTAGATTAACTTATAAAGCCCACACATACAAACATTGGACTTTTAAAATTTATACACTAAACCCTTTCCTTATTTTCATTATTTTAGTTAAAGTGAGGCGGCACAAATTTTAAAAAATTGAGTAATTCTTGAAATATATTGATTTCATCGGTTTATTTCAAACATTTTTTTTTATAAATGATCATTTTTCTTTTAAAAGATTGGTTTCCATATTTAATACATTTTCAATTCCTTTTAAAAATTAAATTTGCTAAAGTTGTATAAAAGAATAAAATGCATCAATAAATTATTTTTTATTAAAAATACTTGGCATTCTTTTAACATTTCATAAAAAGTAAGAAGAATTAAAAAATTTTAGATTTTATTTTATAACAATTTTTAATACGTATTGAGATTATATTTTAAATCTTTAAAAATTAATTCACTGAAAACAATAATGTTACTTCACATTCTGATGCACAATAAATTTGTCATTTTGTACAATAATAGTTTTTAAAGTTATAATATTGATTAATAATATGTACATAATTATTAAACTAAAATTCTAATACAGTTAAACACCACATTATTCATCTTAATTAATAATTGTCTCTACTGTAATATATAATTTAGTACAAATAAAATCCAAAATTGCAGCAAATGTTACTGTACATACAGAAAACATATTCCACCAAGATTATAATTATAATGTGAAGCAAAAAGACTAGTTCTGTAAACCTAACGACGTCTCTCTATTTATCGAATGGAAGAAAAGTTAAACAATAATACTTATCTCTTTTTGCAAAAAATGAAATAATTTTAATTTTTTCTTAATTAAGTGATATTTTCACTCAATTTTATTTCTCTTTTGTTTTCCTCGTTTCCCTCGTTTTCTTTCATTTTCCTGTCTTATAATCCAGAAAGAATATGTCTCTCAAATTATAGTTATCAGGGAATAAAAACAAAATTGCTAACTTTTCTGGTAAACTCGCAGCAAATGAAATATATGCAAATGTTTGCAAACTTCGCCTTTACCCTATAATAACTTATATAAATGACAACTTTTATCAACTTAATCATCTTATTGAATAAAATAATATGGAACATATTAAAGAAATTAAATAATTTAAAAGTTCATGAAGATGTGATATAATTATAATAATGGTTTTTTCTTATATATAATAAATAGTAAATTGTTTATAAAAATAATGTGAAGGACAAACATACAAATTAATTTAATTCTATGAAAAATATAAACTAGCCATTATATGAAAACTTTCAATCCAAGTTAGATTAGTAAAATTTACTTTTCATAAAATGCTGATAACAGTATATATGTTTGTCGAGACTAACACTTCCTGTCAACTAATCCCATCCTAATTACAACTCCAAAAACATTTATTACTTTCTAAGTGGCCACTAGGGAGAAAGATTCAATAACATACTGTCTCCACGATACTCGGCAAAGAAAAAAACACCATTCCAGAGTATTCCACATCATTTAGATATCTCTCGGTGGCCATTCATACTTACCTTTTTATTGTGGCTACATTTGGACACTTGCCAAGAGTATTCCACAGAATATAGTCCCCAGAAGTAACCTGCGTATGACCAGAAATAATAAAAGACATGAATAGAGATATCACTCACCGAAAGGAGCACAAAGTTTAGGGAGATTTATCATTTATCATATTCAGTGGGTTAGCTTAAAGTATGAATCAGCAGTGATCCTACACAATTAAATATATAAATAAATAAATAAATATATATATATATATATATATATATATACCTGAGTTGAAAACTCCATAGGTGCTTTTACAGCTGGATAGATGCCCACCTACAAAATAATCAAATTTTCAGACAGATAACAAAAGGGAGAAGGAGAGGATTCCAAAGTGTAAAAAAATTCGGTATGGTTAGATCAGTCCTCTTCTTCATATATATTTTGAAGAAAAAATAGAGATTCCATGGAGAAATAAGAACAAATACGATAAATAAACTACATAAAATGGCTGTGGAACAGCAAAAAAAAAAAAAAGAGCGTGGAAACATAAGTTAATAATCAATTATATACTAAACTAAAATAGCATAAATTTTTTAAAATGAATCAATGTTGGATCTAAATTGCTTTAAAAATGGCAGCAAAAATAGATTTGCAGACTCACAGATTTAGGATCGACGGCAATTCCAGATACTGATGCCCCAACAACCTTGAATGATACCTGTAATAATGAAAATATTAATATGATAAAATATAATGTCTACGGAATTACAGACTTAAACACACTTTCAAGATATGTAGTATTAGTCTAATGAAATTCATATCTATCAATTTTAAGACAGTTTAACCAACATAAAGTCAATTTTCTATAAAGCTTTAACAGAACAAGGGTCAACTGCACATTTATTATATGGCCAACTAACATAATAGTAATTAGTTACGAGGATGGGTGCATTCAATTTAAAGAACATAAAAGTATAACCAGATAAAGAGAAGCCAACCACGCATTCCGCGAGGGCATGAACTAATTGATAATTGGTAAACATGGTAAGATTATCAAGAAGTGCCAAGACTGGCACAGACAGCTAACACAAGAAAGAAAATGATAGATCAAAAAATAATTAATAGATAAATGAGTAGACTATTACATAAGAAAGCACTAAATTACACAATATGCCAACAGCTATATGTTAGAGAAGAAACAAAATTCATAAAAGCCCAGTATTCCTAGTTAGATCACATCACGCAGGAGAAAAAAAATTAAAAATTTCAAATAATGAAAAATCTTGTAAAAAAATTAACTAATAGAATATTTAAGAAATTAGAAAAAATGTGAAAAAGTAAATTACAATTTTTATTGTTAACATTATTATTGGACAAGAGTTCTAGTTATGTTAGAGGTCCAATCGGGCTAGGTTTGTGTGGGTGTACTGTATTTGTTTATGGCCCACAGTAGTAGTAGAAATGGGAATATTCTGAATCCTATTAGTTTATTATATTTTTTCTTTCCTCTTCTCTATCCAATTCCTAAATTTCAGCACTAAGAATCTGATTATATGACACGGAAATATAACCAAAAGCATCAACTAATGAAAACAAAAGAAAAAAAGTAAGAAAAATCAGTCAACAAAAAATGCAAATTCATTAAACTCTTAGAGATAATGTGGATGCCTTGGTCAAAGATCAAAATGAAAATGAGAAGGTGCGTACTTTAGCATAATTGTATGCCTGCCAGCAAAATGGCTCCTCTAAATCAACTGGAGGAAGATCCTTATTCATTTTCTCCATCAAATGTTCTTCGTTAACCATGTTACTAGCATTATCTGCCTCATTATCACTATCCTCGTCAGCATCGATTCCAAAGGATGACATGGAGGAAGACAACCTTTGGTTTTTCCATGGTGCGAACTTGACAGTTCCAGGGAAGGTCACTTCAATACTTTTTCCAGTCAGTCCTCGGCCACTTGTCACAATTTTCCATTCAACAGAGTGCTCTGAAGTTGAAACTGTTCCCACAGAAGGAGTCCCATCCAAAGACACAATCCTCCTCCTAGGAAAGGGCATAGTCACGGTACAGAACTCCATCGTCAAAGGGGCCTTATATCCTTCCATTAAATGTAACTTGAATAGAAATGCGCCTTTGTCCTCAGAAACCATAGACAACTGATAGAATCCCTTTAAGGGGGGTCCAAGGGCACAAGTTGCCTGATAACGCATCAACACAAAATTACCTAACGGTGGAGAAAACATCACACCTTGCTTGTCCAAACCTTGATCTGAAACTTGAGCACAAGGATGATATGATAAAACTTCAAGGCTTGCTCTTTGCAACCCACCCAAGGGAAATGACACATCTGGCAACCCTTCCAAATCAGCTCGACAATTTATTTGACCAGAAACTGATATAGAATCTGGAATTTCATCTCTGTCATACAGAGCGGCGTGAATAGTCTCATGAATGGTAAACAATATTCTCTGCTTTCCTTTGTATAAATATGGTTTCCAAGCTGGCTGCTTTTGGTCCGAAGGAGGCAAATCCGTTGCAGAAAAACCATTGGACTTTATAGTAAAAATATTGGAATAATTAAGGTCCAAGGGTGTGCCTGTATAAAAATGTGCATTGATAGAATAAATTTACAAGCAATAGGTAACTGACAGCTTACAAGAAAATCCACTACAAAAATATGAGATGAGAAATACCATAATAAAAGGTACCAACCAAAGGGCATTGAACTACTGATAAATGTTCTGAGTGCATCTTTATCCAATGGCCTAGACCCAATTTTTGGAGCATCGGCTGTAATTGATCCTGGTACAGATGTACTTGAAGGGGATGAAGAAGCAACAGGTGGAGTTACAGGTTTTGCCCTGGAAGAAATGCCTATACTACCAGTGAGTGAATCAAAAAGCCCTCCAACAGAGGGAGCTGCACTTACAATCACTTCTGGTTCTATGGTGTCGCCGGTAATTAAGTCCCCAATAGCATGCGCTACCATAAAAGCCCTATGAAAATGAAAGAAAAAGAAGAACAAGATCTCTAATTAAAAGCACATACTATGAAATAAAATCCCAACATCATCATACTGTAAACGAACTCTCTAGGGTGATGATACTACAAGTGTAATCAATTAAGATACATCCCAAAAAACATACATAGAAGCTGCAATGTAGAAGCACCAACTATTGCAGGCTTCTTATATTTCGAAACAATACAAGAAAGTGCGGAAATTAACGAAAACTGAAGCCATATTCTCACCCTCTACCCTGACCTTAAAGGGAAAGGTGTGAAAGGCCCATGAAATCTGCCAATACAAACTGAACAAAACCTCATTATAAATACCATTCCGTGGCACATTTAAAAAATGTTCAAGTAAATGTTTTTAAAATCACTTTCACGTTGACTCAATAAATATTTGAGAAATAGAAAAAAAAATCAATAATAATAACAACAAACCAACCTAAACCAACATGTAGGAGATGATTTTCTAGTCAGGAATGTTAGTGCCATTTGCAACTAACTTAACATACCCTGTTACCGATGGAAGATCCAACAAGAGGGAAGACAAGCCATCATCCATGCCAAGAGCAGTTCCACAATCAGATCTTTTACACAACCTTGCATATGCCTTTAAATGCCTAGGCTCAACCATTGGTAGAATAAGTATACTGTAAAGGCCCCTCGTGTGCAAGATTAAAGGCCACAATAGATTCTTAATGTCCTCCTCTTCTTTGTTAATATAAAGACCGACAACATGACGAGTGATGGGATCATCCACCCAAGAATCTGATCCCAGAGTTGAATTACTCTTGCGTATCCCAAATCCTCGCGCAGATCCCTCCCTAAACAAAAGCAGTAAAGTCACCCGAGAAAATGGTGAGTGAAAAAAAAAATATGATGATTGCAACGAGATTTGTCTGATTGAGTAAGCCGTTTACCCCCTTGGCCTCTTAATAATGAAATCGAAATCAGAAATTGGAGTGTATAGAGTGAAATGCGAGGAGAGAGAGAAGAAAGTAAAGCAACCTATGCTTTCGGTCGAGAAAGGCATCAGTGAGGTCGGAGTTAGTGGGTAAGGAAGTGAAGAGTTGATCGGAGTCATTGCCGGCGTTGCAAGCAGCTCGCCAACGCTTCTCCACCACCGGAAACTTCCTAATGCATGAAAAGAATGAGAAATTGAATGTATTTGCATAGAGCGTGTTAAGAGTTGGAGCGGAGAGAAGGAGAAGGTACCTTGAGAAAACGACAACGTCGAGGTTGTTCAGAATCCATATAGCTCTGATTTTGCATCCACTGGACATGGTTGCCACTCCGATCGTTCATTCCTCCACCACGCACCGCTCCTCTATATTCTATTCAATTTATCCCATCAACTTAAATTAAGAACCCATAAATCAGATACAAATTATTCCATCAAGAAACCTTGGTAACACTTCTTGAATTTTATAAATTTGAGTATTTCTTTAAATAATATTTTGAGATGTAGTTGCAATTTCTTTTAAACTATTCATTACCTATAATTATCACATGGACTATTAAGTCATTCATTTTTATAAAACATTTTTCATATGTAATATTGAATCAATTATTAAAACTTTAATTATAAGTCATTATAGTTTTCTATAATTATAAAAAAAAAATGTCTTTAAAATTTTAAGAATAAACAATAATTTGTCTATTTAATTCATAATTTAGTCACATAAATCCCTTTGTATTAATATAAAGATCCTCAAATAATTATTAACTGAAATTATCATATGGGTTTGACAAAATTAGCTTATAAGCCAGGTAGTTTCCGAGCCGCTAATTGATAAAATCCTAACTTCATAAATTAGTTTAGGGTTTACTAAATTAAAAGTAGTTGATTAATTATTAAATTTGAAATAACATGTTTAACCACATTCTCTTGTACAAATAAAATTATTTTTTTAGACAAAAATATATTATGAAATTATGATTTTAAAATTTTGAAAATAATCATATTTTTATTAGATACTTTAGTTCTTACATTTATTCTTTAAAAGTCATATGTTTTTATATGAATAAGAAAATTTTAGTTAAGTTAATTGATTTAACGAATGTTAATCAAAATTATCTTTTATTTAATTTGTAAATTTTTAATTTTTTTATCCATCAATTTCAATTATTATTATTTTATTGAATTTTTTTAGCTTAGTAATTTCAAATTGCCTAAAATAAACTAGTTTAGGATACTTCAGCAATCCATTTTATATTTGTCCAACTAAACCCATTCTATGTCCCAGAAACAAACCACTAACTTCTAAAAGGCATTTGACAACTTGGGTTAAATGATGTTAACAAAAATTATCTTCTGTATATTTAAAGGAAAAGATAGTGAGTGTCAAATGTGAGTAAAAAAAAATTAGTGTTAAATTACTACCTTCTAAAAATAGTTTTTCAGCTTTAAAATCAAATAGAAATTTCGAAAATGGGGAGGATTGCCCTACCATCACGAGGAAAATTGAAACATAGCCTCTTCTGTAAGCCTCGCCTAAACAAAATTCCAGTAATTATGGCATTCCTCCTTGAACGAAAGAAATAAACAACTTAAAAGAATAATAATACTTAAACAACATTTTTTTTACAATATTTGAACATCATTTACATGTCGTTATATAATTGATCCATGATAATATTTATGATTATTATTATTGATTGTGAAATAATTTTGAACCAATCACATCATGAAAAAGAATATTGGCTAAGTATCATTATCCCAACCGAAATCACCATTTGTTTCATCAAATATGATAAAATAGAACAATTTGCAATCTACATTTGATAATATAAACAATGGGTGTTCTCACATTAAATTACGTACACCACTAGGTTGTATGCATATTTCAGCAAAGATGATACAGCACAATCACATAAAATGTTCGAATACCATAGCATTGCTAAAGTTTATTGATCCTGAACGCTGTAGTCATCAGATAAACTGCGGCGTCTGGATGGGGTTAGTAGGCGAGTATAGGAGGGGGTACGGGAGAAATGGAATGGAAAATATTACAGAAACCATGCACAAATCCATACTTCAACAAAGAATCCAAAATCCAAGAAAAGAACAAGATCACTCTGAGGACAATTGAGGCTTATTACTTGGAGAAGTAACATGAAATCAAACCTCTGGTTTTGCCTATAACAAGGTTTCTCCGCAACTTCTTAAATCAATATCAGTTACCCTCTTTATAAACCCAGAGACCAAGCTACTGCAAACATTTTTTATCTAAACCTTTGGTTTCTACACTATTGATACTCATAATTACAATTCCTGTAAAGGAGGGCACCTTAATTTGCCTCATCCTCCGCACCCATTAGATTAGACTGAGTTGCCAGCAGCGTTTTGCTATATTCACAAATCAAATAGAAAAAACCTCAAGATCAGAAGATATAAATGTATATGATCTAAAGGTCCACGCACAAGTAGGCAATTATAGAGCCTGCACGTCGCTTTGTCCGTTGGCTAACCTTCCACTTCTCAACCAGGACTTTCTTTATGTTGGGACAACTAGAAACAACGGTGGCCACTCCAGCTGAAGTTATACCAGAGCAATAAACCATTTGACATGACTCCAGCATTGTGCAACTCTTGACAAGATGCGTCAGGCCAACATCGGTAATTTGACGGCAGTGTGAGAGCACTATTTCTTTAAGTAATGTGCAGTTTTCACCCAACGCAGCCATTGCCATATCGCCCAGATTCTGAAATTATAATGAGATATTGAAAAGGTACGGGAAAGTAGAAAGGAAAAGATAATAAATTTCAGAAGGTAATAGTTAGCAGGTTGACTAATTCTCATTATAATGAAATAGTTAGTTATTCCATATGGATATTACATGATTATGTAACGTATATCCAAAAATTGTTTACAGCAAACATCCATGCTAACACATATGCGCAATCAAAAGTTTGCAGGCATGATATATGGTATACGCGGTTCCTAACTGATGGAGTTTGTCATGCACAAAAGTGAAACAACTACGAAATCAAGAAACCAATCCATGCTATTGAAACAAAAAAAATTATGGAAACTTAAAAACATGTGTTTTTGTTATACAAAAGGAGAAACAGAGACGAAAACATACCTGCAGGACACTCACATCTACATGACTGAGTTGAGGACAGCCCCTTGCGATGGATATCACTCCAGCATCTCCTATTTGATGACAACCACTAACATTCAGAGAACGAAGGGAACAGCCCTCAGCTATTGCAATAAGGGCCCCATCCCCCACCCTAACAATTGAATAACAAATATTAAGGTAGAAATTCTCCAGAATAAACAACATTTTGTATGTTCAGAACAATCTAAAGTTCTCACTTCTAATACATTTTACTTACTTGTCGCAGAATCGAATGCTAAGATCTGTTAGAGATGTACAATGCTTGCCAACAGCAATGATTCCCTTGTTCCCAATCTAGTAACAACAAAAAGAGAGCAACGAGCAAACATATAAAACTTATCCTAAAATACTTAATTAATGAACCGTAAAAACTAGGTTGCATTATGTATCACGGTATATAATAGGGATCTGTCATTCACATATATTTTTAAGTACTACCCATTCAAAAAAATTTCCTATATTTCACTTCTCTTTCTCGAGAGGGTAAAAAGCAAGTAAATAATGTAACCATATAAGATGAGGGACAGTTAAAAATGAGTAAAGCAACAAAATAAATCATGGAAACACGTAGCAAAGATGCACAACAGATAGTATGTGGCCTTAAATTTAAGAGGAACACTACATTATTTCGCTTGCTTGATTAATTGGAATAATATATCTCGGGAACAAAAGAATTGATGTCATTCATGCCAGCTTCTTAAGAACAACATAATCTTGAAGTTGTTACCTTGTAACATCGACGAATATGAAGTTTCTTTAGATTACGGCAGCCACTAGCTATACTACACATGGCATCATCACCAATGCTTGAGCAATCTACCAAGTGAAGAACGTGCAAGAATTTGCACCCCTGCCCCACCTCAAGAAGGCTAACATCACCTATTCTATGGCAGTAAAGCAATGCTAACTCAGTGAGATTCCTGTACACATTAAAAAGTTGGGATTGGAATCCTATTGTAAGACAACGGAAATAATTCAAAACTTTTGCAACTTGTGCCATCAATAAAGGATAACCCGAATATTAGGAGCTAGCATTCCTGCGTAAATATTAATAGGAAAGAAATGTGAGTTAGTCGGCTACTGTTAGTTAGAATATAATGGCTACGGGTCAAATACCTACAAATTAAGCATGACTTTGGTATGTTTTGGACAGACTGGAAAAATAATAACTGAAGCTCTTGGTTTCTCTCTGTTCAACTCTCTTCTTCCCTCTTCCGCTCTTTCCTTCTACTTCTTTCTCCTTCCCTCCTAAATGCTGTATCAATGGCCTCAAGAGCCTCACTCTCCAGGACTACTGGCCCTGAATCTTTCAACTCGTGAGAACAAAAACATGATGACAGGCAAAAATGTGTGAAATGGAAGACTATCATTCAAATTGATCAGAGGCTTACAGTGGTCTTTAAACTACAAGAAATGGTGAAGATGAAATTCCCAAAATTTCAAAGGGCCGCTTGGATAATTGAGTCTGAAGGATTCCTTGAGCTGGATGAAACTCCCAATGACATGAAAGTTAAGAAGGCAGGCACAGGGCAGGATGATAAAGCATATGAGCAAGATTCAGGCTAGGACCAGTACATCAATATCTTCATTTAGAAATTGCGCATGAGGCCAACAGAGAAGATTCTATGCCTATGTGACAACAAGCCACCTGGCAGAATTTAATGCACTTCTGTAAACCTGGCTTGTTTGAAATGTTTAAATGGCTGGTCTGCAGGAGGAATATGCTGTCGTAGGCTGAGAGGAAAATGTTGACCAAGAGAACATGAGAGTTACAGGGCTCTAGGCAGCGGTAATACCTTAGCAAATACACAAAAAATAAGTAGAGGTCCAACAAGAGCACGCCTGTGGGAAGTGAGTCCCAGTCAATAGAGAAGTCACCAACAGATATCAAAAAATTCTTCAAAAACGTTGGAAGCTTTAATTGCAGAAGAAGACAAGCACGGGGCAAAATTTTTACTTTTACGCCAGTAGCAAGGATACTAACAGGGTCATCATTGATCATATGAGCAAGAATGCTGTATGGTCATTTTGTATCCATATACAGCAGCCACAATAGCTCAACTCTACTCATTACATGGAGCACTAGTCGAAGTAACCATTGAAAGGGATCCTATTTGAGTATTTTTTTGAAGATGTTCTTGAAAACTTTAGAGATTTTACAGAAGTTATCTTCCTCTTACCATCCCATTTGAAGTTTAAAACCCTAGAGGGCACAGATCCTCTTTTAAAACCCTAGAGGGCTCAGATCCTCTTTTGGTTAAGGATTGATAAGTAAATATGAAGAGGAATGGAATGTAGGTTAGTTTACCAGCTTCTGTTAGTTAGGATTTTATGCTTGTTAGCAGCTGCCAATGAATAAAGCATTACTGTTGTATATTTAAGACAGAATGGAACAATAATAACAAGTGTAAGTTTACTGATCTCTCTTTTTCTCTCTATCCTTTGTGTTCTTTTCTTCCCTGTTTCTTTCTCTGTCTTTCTGTTTCCCTCTCTTATATTAGAAGCCTAAATGTGTAATACCACTATTCCACTAAATTAACTGAAAAGCTACATGTACGATACAACCATTCATGAACTAGAACAAGCAGGAAAAGACCTCAGTGGATCATCGATAAACACATGCCAGGGTTGGTTAATAAATTGGCATTGCAAATTCATCATGCACAACAAAGCCTTCTGCCTCCTATGATGCTTTATTGAGTGAACAGTTAAAGAGAGATCAAATGTATTAAAATGACCCTAGTCGAACTATCAATATGATAAATTACTTGTCATGCGCTAAATTAAATTTATTGGTTCCAGCTATGTTAGATAACTCAACTCAATGAATCCAGGACATTTTCACAAGTAATTTAGCTCAGAGAAAAACATACTGGCAAGATCTCCCAATGTATTCTATCCCCGAAGTTCCAATGTTGTGACATCCATTGACTTCAAGATGTGTAAGTTCCTTGCAACCAGTAGCGATTGCTTCCAGACCCTTGTCGCTTAAAAAGTAGCAATCAATTAAAGTCAAATTCTTTAACTTCTTACATCCATTTCCAATTGCACGCAACCCCCTGGACAAAAGCCATTATTGTAAAAGAATAACTAAATAAAGCAAAAAAAATTCTTACAAGGAAAATGCATATCATATGCAATGATCAGCATGTGAGAAACGATTACCCCCCCCATGTGTGCTACAAACCCATTGCATTTTAAACAAGAACTTTCAAATTGGACAAACTTCGGTGAGTGTCAGAATATATAATAATGTAAGGACATAAATTTGCGAGGAAGCGTGTAAAAGACAAATAAAGCAAGAATTTGTAAGAGAGCAGCTCACTTATCAGTAAATCTCTGAAAACTGTATAGTGCCAATAACTCCAGAGACAGACAGCTAGTACCTACGGCTTTCAAAGCATCGTCTGTGATGTTAATACATTGGAGCTTTAGAACCTTCAAAGCTGGACATCCCTGAGCCACAGCAAGTAGCCCTTTATTGTGGATAAACTCAGAATCCAAGGACAATGTCTCAAGGGAGCAGCAGTTTGATCCTACAGCCTCCATCGAGATATCAGTTATCTTAGCACAAGCCGCCACACCAAGAGATTTCAAAGATTTTCCCACACCTACTGCTAAATCAACCAAACCCGAATCAGTCAAGCCTTCGCAGAAGCGCAGATTCAAATTTTCAAGATGCTTGCAAAACTGTCCAACAGCAGCCAGACCTTGATCCCCGACATAACAACCCTAAAGGAAAACCAGTAATTATAACTAAAAATAGGGCGTATAGAGTTGTAGATATTGAGAGATATTGAGGCAAATAATGCATTCATACAGAAAACAGACATCTAATCTAAATAGCGGTGATTAATTAAATACAGATATTGGGTGAAAGAGAAACGGAAATGAAATTAACAGAAAAAACAACATACTTGTAAGTCCAAGGCTTTGAGAGAACTGCATTTCCGAGCAAAGGATGTCAAGCCATCGCTAGAGACATTAGAACACCAGATTAAGCCCAATCTGTGAAGTTTGGGGAAGCCTTCCCCGAGTGAAGACAAACCAGTATCGGTTAAACAAGTGGATTCGAAACAGCTATCTCTATCGGCGGGCCGTCTCCTTCCCTAAAGAAAACAACGAAATTCCAATTAGAAATGAAGATAAAAATGGAAATGCGAGAATGGAAGGAAGAGAAATGATTGAACGGACGGGTTGGAGGGGAATGGATAGGCGTTCGTCGATGTAGAGGTTTCTGAGACTGGAGAAGCGGGTGGGGAGGAGGTCGAGGAAGAGGTGGGTGGCGCCGATTCGGAGGGTGGCTCGGGTTCGGCGTTCGAGGCGGAACCAGCGGCGGCAAACGAGGGAGCAGGCATCCCGGATAGACTTAGTGTGGAGATGGGAGAATATTTCGACGATTAACTCATCGGGAAGCGAGTTGTTGATCCAATCATGACCTCGCATGATGTGGGTGATCTGTGGAACGGAGAGGGCCAGAAACTGATACGGATGAATGTGTGAGAGAATAGAATATTAGTGATGGAAGGAGATGCCAATAGTATTGTTGGCATTTGCATTGCAGCAAATACAACGGCGTTAAAACTGACCTCCATATGTACTTGTTTGCCCATGTTCTTTGGGATTTCACCCTAATCTAGACACCATCCAATTCAATCCTCTAAATGTTGTTTTTATTGTTATTTTTTTGTATGGGTGGTAATCTAATCGGACTTATTTATTACCGACTGAAAAAATATAGAACTTGATCCGATCCATTATAAATTAATAGGTAAAAAGGATTAAGATAATTCAAATAATAAAAAAAAGAATAAAATATTTTTTTTATTACAGAATCATAGAACGAGGAAAATATTTTTTAAGATTTCATAAAATAATAAATTAATAAAATAAGATTAGGTGGGTTGGTAAGTCAATCTAATTCACCGTGAATTCAATCTGAATAAACTGGAATTAAATGAGTCGAATTGAAAATTAACTTAGAAAAAATTAATTTTTTTCAAACTCAACACGATTTAAACTCACCATATTGACTTAAGGATTGTAATTCATTTTCACATTTCTAATTCTAGTTTTTTTTTTTAATTTAATTCTTTAATTTTTAAAATGAATTTAATTAGATATTTTTGTTATTTTGAGTTAACATTTTAATACTTATTTTCGAAATATTTTTTTTTTTTATTATGCCTCATGTCACGTCATTGTCATATAAGGTGTAATACTTAAAATATAAATTCAAAAACTTTAAATCATTATTCAATAATTATAAAGACTATACAATTAAAAATGACATTTCTTAGACTTTTTAAACTATAATTTATAAAAAAATAAAAGATTTTATCTTTTTAACTATTACACGTTCTTTCAAAAGACAAGTATATTAAAATAACACAAGCAACAATAATAAGAGAAGAACCAAGGTAAGTTAATACATTTAAAAGAAAAGTAGAAAAAATAAATAAATTATATTATAAAAGGTTTGAGAAATAATTTAAATTTGTACTATTAAATTTTTCACCAATTTCACTTAAAAGCGAACCTCGTGTCTTACGGGTTTAGAGTCCATTTAAGAATAAGTCTTTATATTAGAATTATGGTTATATATATTTTAGAAAAGGGTTATCTCTCTAGCTTTCCTTTCATGTTCTACTTGCTTTCTAGCCTCGATATCAATGTCCTTTTTGTTTTCGAGTCTCTGTAATCTTCTATCATTCATCGAGTTGAGAAATAGTGGAATTGAATATAAAGAAGTAGGTATGAGTCTGATTGAGTAACTCAAGATAGAATCCTTCATTTTTAAAGTACGAATAAATAATAGACATCTAGCTACCTTTTTTCTATCAGAAATTTCTATTGACGTATCGTTGAATCCTTTTCAATTAGAAGTTTTTCAGAAAACAAGTGTATTAAATGAACTGATGAATTTCTACAACGGTTATGTTTCATTGAAGGAGTTTGAGGATATGAAAAGTAATCACAGAAATTAGGGTTCATTCAAAATTGAGGGAGTTTAGGGAAAAAGGTTTATTCACTTCCCTAATTCATCTTCCCCTAAGGTGCGACCAAAGAAACATAAGAAGAGCTGTGAAGGAGGGATTATGAAAATAATGTTCACAAAACTGGATATGGTGCAGTGATCCAAACATCTTCATTGCATCTTGGTATGTTCTCCATTCTAATGTCGTGGATTTATAGTAAAGATATGAAAGATTGAATGCCAAACTTTTCAGAAAAATCCTGGCAAGAGATCAAGAATCAGTGAATTTTCTATTTTAAAAAATGAAATTTCATGAATTATTATCATCTTCTATCGTGCCACATCGTTTAAATGATCCACGTTGGCATGCTTAATAGCTGTTATCTTAAATCTTTTCAACCAATTTAACAACAAAAGTCCCATATTTCAAAAAAAAAATTGAAAGACAAATCCGAAACTTTTAACAAAAAAATGAGACATGAAATTATTAAACCTAAATTATAATGAAAAAACCAAAAAGATAACTAATTGTAATAGAAAAAACCCAAAAATAAAAAATAACTAGCAACACTATGGATATGATTTTAATGTATGTGCTAGTCACTTGATATAACCCTAAAGTACAAAATAAAAATATTACCAATAAAATGCATCGGCATCTTTTTTTGTCAATTGTATTTTTTAACAATAACTCAAATTATTATTGAATATTTTATATAAAAAATGTTTAAAACATATTTTAAGTGATCAATGTAAGTATAAAATAAAAATATTACCAATAAAAAACAGACCTCTTTTTGTCTGATTTATTTTAAAAAATAATTCAAACCATTATTAATTATTATATACACAAAAATAAAATGTTAACATATTTTAATTGATCAATGTGTTTAGGAAGGAAAAAATCTCTATTATATGTAAATCACATACATACATAGGATCTCATAAAAAAATGATGTTAGTAAATACAAAGATGTAAGATTATATGTAAACCTTGCTTAATGAAACATAAAACTCAGTTAATGAAAATTGGTCTTTTCTTACAGTAGGTCTCAGCTAAGAATTCAGAGTGAATGGTTTTTCTTTTCTGATGAAACTCCAACTTAGTCCTTGATAGTAAAATGCAAAGTTAGTTTTTCACATAGCTTTCTCTTCTGACTGAAGCTTTTTATAAAGATTTATCATTTCTACTCTACTAATAGTATGCTTTCATCCTCAATTGCACAGATTTACTTTATATTAATGTCTTGCTACAAGATGTCCAAATGCATGATGATGAGCTACTACAGTAGGTTCCGCAAGCCAACAAGTGATCTAGTCTAAACCAGAATCCCCACAAATAGCAGACAGATGCAGCAAGTAGCATGTCCAGGAAACAGACAAAAATGAATATTCATATGAAATCCAGAATCCTGTGCTCAGAAGACAATCAATGATGAGTTCGTGATATTCTTATTTTTAAGATTAATACCACCATTTAAACATGACAGTTGTGACGTCTTGAACAAAATCCCAGCCCCCCACACACAAACAAAGACCATGGCTTGCCCAATAACTCTATTAGTTACTCTTAATAAATCCATAATACACAGACCAATTTTGCAAGAGATTCTGTCTTCTGGTTTTATTTAAACATAATAGAAAAAGACAGCAAGAAAATCAAAACTACAAAATGAATATCTAAAACTACATCCTCCATTCATCCAACACCAACCTAACACCGTGACCTTAAAATTACAAGAAGAAAAAATGGTAACAGCAATGCAATATCTAAACAAACAAACAATACTGGAAACCTTAACCTTAGGGCTGCTGAGGGGAAGACACAGTCTTGGCCTTCTTCTTTTCTGAAACCGCTTTGGCAAAGGCCTCAACAATCCGTTGTTGTGACTCCAGTATCATCTCAGTGCGCTTCATTTCCATCTCCATGCGCATAGTTTCCATCTCCCTCGCCATCTCCATCTTCATATGTTCCATCCTCACAAATCCATCTCCTAAAACCTTAATAGCAGCCACCACTTCCCCAACCGGGTCTCTCTCTCTCTTCTTCCCAAAATTAGAATTAGGGCTAGGGTTTTGATTCAAATTAGGGCTGAATTTCTGATTCCCAACCTTCCCATAAATCTTGGAGCCAGACCCGGGTTGAGCAGGGGGCATCCCGGTGGGAATTCGAATCCTAAACCCACCGGCACCGGAACCCGGAAACCCATTCCTGTATAACCTGTTCAAACTTCGAGTGTGGCCGTTCTGGTTGATCTCCTGGTACAGATCTTGATCATCGTCGTTGTCGTCATCATCGTTGTCACTATCGGAATCGTGTTCGGGTTTGACAGGAGAGGGACCTTTCTCCATGGAGTCCATGAGCTTAAAGTGGACCCAGGAGGAGTTGAATCGGGAAACGGGGAGGGAGCGAGCGCGTTGGATCTCGGTGCGGTAGCGCTTGCGGAGCTTCTCCATTTTGTGGCGGCACTGGACGGGGGTTTTGGGAGGGGAGGCGTTGGGGCAGCGGTGGGCGACGGCGTCGGCTACCTCTTGCCAGTGGGTGGCCTTGAGGTTGCCGCGGCCGAGGGAATACCACTTGTCGCGGTAGGCGTCGATGAGGGCGAGGGTCTCATCGGGTGACCAGCAGGGAGGAGGAAGGCGGCGGGAGGAGGGAGGCGCGGGGAGGGGAAGGGGGATGAGGGCTAGAGGGACGGCGGAGGGAGGGTCGGGGGGAGGGGGAGGAGATGCCATGGAAGAGGAAGGAAGGAGAATGAGAGTGGAAGAGGGGTGAGATAGAGTGGGGGAAAGTGGGTATGGGTTTGGTGGTGGTGGCGTTTGGTAACATAGTGGGTGGTGGTGTGCGGCTGGTTTTGAGATGTGGACAGGATAGGACGAGGGAGGGCACCACCGATTTGGTGGGGGGAGAGGCTAACGTGCGCCGCTCTCACTATGCGCACCCACTCACTTCACTTTGCCCTGACTTGGACGGTGGTGATTGCTCCTCCAACTCCACACACATCACCTATCACCTATCTCTTATGTTATTAGCTTAAGCTTACTCTCCCACTACTCTCTCTATTCTTTATTATTTTTTTGGTACTGTTTTAACTTTATATTTACATTAATTAATTTACATTCTACTAATTTCTTTCTTCTATTTACATGAAATTCACAACAAATTTTAACATAGACTTCATTTCACTTATAAATTATATAAAGTCAACTTGTGAAATAATCAGTCTAATCCTTCATTATACTGTCAAGTCAAATATTATCTAGCTCTACTGAAAACGTAAGTTTATATAGAGTTAGTTAATCTAAGTTGTTTTCCAAAAATTTAATAGGAATCTCTAGACCTTATAACTATTAAGAAAACATAAGATATTGAAATAACAAAGGGAAATTTCTTATAGACAATGTAAAAATAGAATAATTATGACGAGGTAAATTGATTATTTAGATAATTCATAGTCCAATTTTTCATTAATTATCATTTATCATTTATTTATTTATTTATTTATATCATTCAATAATAATAATAATAATAATAATAATATTATATAAATATGAAAAAATAATTAATTAATTTAAATTACTATGCAAACATATTATGAATGCAAGTTTTAATAAAAATGTTAGAGTAACATTGAAGGTCAACATTTTTAAGCAAAAATCCTTATATTATTATTATCAATATAGACATTGAGTATACGTGTAAATATAGGTTTACGGTTTTGTTTGGGATGGTGAATATTAAAACTGAAAAATAATGTTTGGATATCAATTTTTTTTTTTTGTGCTAAATTATAAAATTAGAATAATAATTTATCAGTAATACGTGGGATAAAATATGATTAAAATTGAGTTGTATATTATATTAAAATGAGACATATGTGAGTCATTGTTAAATGAAAATGTAGATGTATCGAGAAATATTATCATACAAAATAGAAATAACAAAAAATTAAAAAGTTGTAGTGGATTAGGTTTAATTTTGATCTGTATTGAAATTTAAATTTTTTTTTAAATCAAATTAATTTAAATTCGTGATAAATTGAGTTTTAACTCGTTTTGATAATACTGAAAATGATAATCATATACTATTACTAATGATACTAATAATAATATACAATAATACCAATAACATTATAAGAATAGTACTACTAACAATAATATTAATAATAATAGTATTAATGTTAATAATAATAATAAATAAATAAATAAAAATTGATCCCACACATACTCTGTTAAGAATTACTTATTTTACTAAATAAAAATACTATATTTGAAAATAGTATCATATAGTAAGCAATCATTAAAGAAAAATACTCAACTTGCATAATTACATGTGTTTTAATTAGGAATCAATTATTTTTAACTAAATGATTATTTTTATTATGCATTAATCTTTATATTAAACATGCCGATGATTTTTTTTAGTAAACATGTTTTGATATTAATGCTTTTTAAATGAAAATATTGTGTTGACAGACAATAATTTGTTTTTTCAATGCATATGTATTGTTTATTAAATATCCTCGATCTTTTTGTACCTATAACAAAATCATCATGGTTTCATAAAAACTAAAACTACACAAATCTTGTTTTTTAATCCATAATATTGTTGTCTATAAAGTCAATTAACTAAATACTTTAATGTGAAAGAAATGATAGAATTACTTGTTTATAAACTTGATAAATAATTTTGCAGTTTTAGAAATAAAAAAAGTTATAAATACTCATAATTTACAATATATTGTAAATAACAGATTAAAAATAATAATTTTTTTTCTAATTTGAGTAATTTAATTTGGATAAGAAATAGAAAACAAAATAAATTACAATATCTCAAACAATAGTATTGAAATCATAAAACAATTATCACATGATTAATAACGAGTTAAAAAACATAAAATTATTTTTATAGTCGTTCAAAACAATCATAGAACTAACTTTTATATACAGGTATAAGTATCAAAATTATGTATAAGATTTGTGTATAAAAAATTACCCAAAGAAAGAAAAGTATAATACCATAATTACTAAACACCAAGATCTTTGTCGCCTAAAGTCCACTCAACCATCAAATCATCATGCTCTACTCACATTCATTAGATGATCATCGTTCTAAAAGAAAATAATACAAAACAAACAACAAATAAACATACCAAAAGAGTAAGATAATTGTAAAACAATCACACACAATCAGATAAAATGTAACATACAATATCAATCACATTGTCAGTAGAACATATTCCCTAAATTAAATTAAAGACTCAAACTTGACAAACTCTCTACAATCTAGTATAAATGTCAAAGTTTAAGAGATTCTATTTATTCAAAATCAACTCATTTTTAAATTTTATAATATTTGATTTCATTATTTAAAAACACCTACCAATTCTTAAATTCTATTTTTTATATTCTTACATAAATTATTTATTATATTTAAAATTAATATTATATATTTTTAATTGATTAAAAATTAAAAAACTTCCATAAATATATATTTTCAAATTGTTTGAAAATTTAAATGTATTTTATTCATAATGTATTTACATTTATAGAAATATATAATAAATTTGCATTTAATTTTTTACCTTTTCATAAATATAATAAATTAAAAGTGTGAATATAAAAAGTATCATAATGTTCTATTTTGTAGTAAAACATTATGCACAGAGACTTTTGTTTTTTTCTCCTTTTGTAATGGATTGACTCTTTTAGACGTGGAGGATGAAAGTAAAACAGGTACATCGAATCATGAACAAAACATTAATATTTACATTTTATAAATAATTAATTAATATTTAACACATTTTATCCTTAATACATAAAAGATTTCCTTTTTTATAATAATTTTAATTTTATTTAAGTTCTATTTATATTTTGTAATTATTATGAAAAATTAAAAAATTAATATTAATATCAATTAAACTTTAAAAATTATTAAAAAAATTAAATTTATAAAGTAAAAAATAAAAGATAAAAAATTATCTTAAAGATTAACGATACATTGATGCTATTTTATTCCAAATCCAAAAATAGTCACTATATAAATTTCTTTCTTATACGATTAATTGGATATTTAAAGCATTTTTTAAATCCAAAAATATCTTTCTGTCTCACCCAAAAATATTAAAAATAAAAAAGTAAAAAAATATCTATTATATTTTTAATAAGGGGTAATTTTGAGAGTCTCACTGTTGATTTTTATACCTTAAAAATATTTACCAGTAATAATATTTTAACATCCTTTATAATTCCTTAATAATTTGATACAGTGATTTAACTATATAGGAGTTTAAATTAAGAATATAAATTTTAAAATGTTTTATTACTATATTATTATAAGGTTAAATATATGTTTTGGTCCTCATATTTGTGTTCAATTATCAACTGCATCCTCATTTTTTTTTTGTTCCAATTGAATCCATAAATTTGTAAAATTGAGTCAATTAAATCCTTTCTGTTAACTTTTCATTGACGGCGTTAAAGATATACTAAATTGTTTAAATGATGTGACATTGCATATTAAATTGAATGGGTACATGTTAAATCAACAATTCTAGGTAGATCTGTAAAATTTTTATATTTATCCTCGACTGCCGGAAAGATCTCTCGGCTGGATCTCGCCGGCGAAGTGTTCCACCAGCCCCAATCCATTCCACACTACAACACCCAACACCTACATTCTAGGTCCATTAACACTGCATTCAAGGGTTCTTCCAGCTCCGTGATTGGCTTGGCAGAGAAATGTTCGAGATGAGATTGAGAAACCACGACGAAGACAAGGTCTGCACTAGAAATGAGAAGAGACTCGTTGAATGCTATTGAAATAATCACAGGGGAAATCATCTTCTTCACCATCAATAATCAGATAGTCGCCGCACAAACTTTGTGATGTCACCATCGTCATTCACCTGCAAACCCATAAAGCAAACGCAGTCCATCTCTACCACCCCGAAAAACCCAAAATCACATCGCGCCTTCATCACCAACCTAGAATCATGAAGAACCCTAAAACCCCAACCTCTTAATCTCTACGTGTTGCCTCCCATTCAAACCTGCAACCAAGACAACACAAAAAATCCAGGAAAAGCCCCAAGTCAAAACCTAAAGTCGCGATCTCCAATTCGCATATCAATTCGCCCAGAACCGCGACTTCAGTCACCGAGTAAGGACACGAAACGCGCACAAGGTCGATGTATCTCAGGCAAAATTGCTGAAAACGTGGCGTAGGCGATGGTTAAAACGTCACAAGGGAAAGTGGTTGCGAGAGATTTCTTCGCAATGGAAGAAAGGGATGTGTGTTCTTCCCAACAACAATGGAAGAAAGTTGTTCCTTTTCCTTTTTACCTGTACGAGTGTGTGTTTTGAAATCTTTTTTGCAGTTGAGGTCGGCAGGTATCAGCGGCTGGAGAAGAGACCGTCGTGGTCGATGGAGCTATTTTGGAAGGGTTTTCGGTGCCTGGAGAAGAAGTAGGAGAAGAGGCCGCCACATGGAATTGTTGATTTAACCGATCAACCATTCAATTTAATATACAATGCCATGTCATGTAGAGAAAAATATAGCTTAACACAATTAGACGGCGTCAATCTAAAGTTAACGGAGAGGGTTTTATCGTCTTAAATTAACAAGTATTTGGATTCAATTAGGACAAAAAAAAATATGAGGACCTAGTTAAGAATTGAACACAAATATGATGACCAAAATATATATTTAACCTTATTATAATAAGGTTGTAAACAAATATATCTAAATTAAAAACGTCGATATATAATTTTTAAATATTTAGTGGTATTATTTTTCTTTATTTTGAAAAGAATTGGATAAATATATATATATTTTAACTCTATTGATTAAAAGATAGTAACTTCTTACACCAGTACACATTGTTTCTTACACATTCTCATTCCTTTTTATCTTTTACTAATATTTAATTTGATCGTGGTCCTTCATGTGTGAATACACGTTATACCATATATACATATATGTTGTATTTTTAAGGAAAATGACATTTTAACACCATTTTTTTGATACCATTTGGACACTGCACACATGTCAAAATGTGATTGGACGATTTCAAATTAAAAAAGTTGAGACAGGGGTATATTTGGAAGAGAAAAACCAAAGTTTATTTTTTTAATTTGAAATCGTCCAACCACATTTTGACACATGTGCAGTGTCAAAATAGTGTCAAAAAATGATGTCAAAATATCATTTTCCTATTTTTAAACAGATGTTAAAATCCCGAATATCAACATCTCTTGAAAAACTAACGGATTTCGGTAGATATTAATATTCCTTTAAAGATCTAACACATATTCACATCTCTTACATATTTATAATTATTTTGTAATATTTTATTTTATTATATGTATTTGTTGATTATGTAAAGTTGTAGTATATAGATTGTGTATATTAGATGTTATTAATTATAGTTCATTTATAACTTTAATTATTTAATAATTATGTATATTAATTAATGATTTTCTCTTTTATATATGAAAAATGTATATAATAATTGTTTATAATACAGAAACGGATATCCACGAGTTACTCACTCCCGCTTTAAGAGTGAGACGCATATTAATATCCCTTTCTTTGTTTTTTAATTATTTTATTTTGCATGTTTTATTTTAATTATTTATTATAATTGAATATAATTCAAGAACGGATATCGATAAGTTATTTACTTCAGTAGATGATATTAACATCCATTTCTTTATTTTTTAATTATTTTATTTGGTATGTTTTATTTAATTATCCAGAATGTTGTATTCAAGTGAATTTGTTCTCAGCTATACATACAAACTCGTAAATTCCTAACATTTGAGTATGGTTTTGAAATTCTGATTAAGGATGCTGTAAGTTGGTTCATGAATTTTTAAAGGAATATAATATGAACCAATATATATATATATATATATATATATATATATATATATTACAATTAGAAGTTAAATAAGTCTAAAATGAATTTAACCAGTAAAGGAAAAATTAAAAATTAAAAACAGAACTTAATAAAGGAAAATAAAAATTTAAAAAGAGAATCGAATGCTACAACAAAAGTAGAATATACGTTGGAAGTTGAACGGATGCCATCTGTGGACGGATGTCGGTAACGGATCGTGAACTCCCTTCATGCCACACAATAACAGCAGCAACAACACAACATAGCAAACGTAGCACACCACAGAACACAACAAACATCAAAATGCATCAAAGAATCTATTATCTACCATGGATAAGGAAACAACCACTAACCTGTTGTAAAGCCATGAACGTACGAACCACCAACGCCACGAACAACACACCACCAACGCACCACCGACACAGAGAATAAAAAATGAAGAAAAAGCCGAAATGGATGTGGAAATGAAAATAAAGAGAGAAAGTGAAAATGGAAAGGGTGGGGTGAGGCTTGGTGCTGGGATAAAAAGTGAAAGTGTAAAGAAATTAGGATTTTAAAAAATAAAAATTAAAATGGATAAAAGTAAAAAGGATAAAATTAGATTTTAGAAAGTTTCAGGAAATGAAAGAAATTCCTTAAATTATATCGAGTCTAAGTATAAAATATTAAATTATTATGTTATTGTAATACAGATGAAGCACGATGACATTAATGTGGGAATGGAAGGGAGAAAAGATTGGAGACTCTGGACATCCAAATCCAACAATGGAGAGTACTGCTGTGGTAAATTGCTGGAATCAAACGGTTATCCCTCACAGTTCTCAATCAATAATATAAAATATGAAAAATGTATATTTTAACAATTTTTTTGAGAATATTTTTATAATCCTTTATTGTAATAATTTGTAATTAATCTATTTTAAATATATAAACTCGTGCTACACGGACTAGTTATGATAAAGGAAAAATCCTGACACACATCTACACTCATATAACAAATTATTTTTCACCTCCGTATTATAAAAGTCACAAATGAGTGTAGATGTCTCACCCTATTATGAAAAAAGATAGTTTGACACGGTTTTAAAAAAAAACACTTATTTGACACAATTTTTAATAATATAATAATATATATTATGATTTTAAATTAAAAAAATAATATAATAATAATTAAAATACTATTATTTAGCGTGTCAAATGAAGGTACTTTGTCGTTTGTGCGTGTCAAAGTACCGCTGCTCCCCTATTATTATAACATTATAACATCATTTTTCGTGCACGCGGATTCTTCTGTAAAATGAAACAGAATGCAATGAGAGGATGAACATGAGCTTCCTCTGTGTTGCGATGCATTCTATATAAGCACGTGAAGAAGAAAGGGAGGCAAAGCATTGTTTGAAGCTTGACAGAGCAATGGATAATGAACACCCACCGCTCAACATTCACTTCATTCCTTTCCTAGCACCTGGTCATCTCATCCCTCTCTGCAACATAGCTACACTATTCGCCGCACGTGGCCACCGCGTCACCGTCATCACCACTCCCTCCTACGCCCAAATCCTTCGCAAATCCAACCCCTCCCTCCTCCTCCATGTCGTCGACTTCCCGGCCCGAGAAGCCGGCTTCCCGGACGGTGTAGAACTCATTTCCGCATCCGCTGACGCTGAAAGCGCCCGAAAGTTCTTCCACGCCAGCATGCTCCTCTGCGTCCCCATCAGCCGTTTCCTAGAGCAGCACCCACCCGATTGCGTCGTCGCCGACTTCATGCACTCCTGGGTTCACGACGTGGCGAGCAATCTCCGCATCCCCAGACTCGCCTTCAACGGCTTCTCCCTCTTCACCGTGGCCGCCATGGAGTCAGTGAGATCGAACCCCGCACTTGTTTCCAACGCCGGCCCCTTCGTGATCCCCGATTTTCCCCACCGCATCACCTTGTGCTCCAGACCACCCAAGGGGGTCACCGCCTTCATGGAGAGGCTTCTGGAAACAGAGATGAAGAGCGACGGTCTCATCGTGAACAACTTCGTGGACCTTGACGGAGAAGAGTACGTCCAGCACTACGAGAAAGGAAAGGCCCACAAAGCCTGGCATCTTGGGCCAGCATGTCTGGCGGCTAAGGCCGGTGAAGAGAGGGGCGAGAAGAGCGTTGTGAGTGAGGAGGAGTGTGTGAGTTGGCTGAACTCGAAGCAGGCAAGGTCTGTTGTGTATGTATCCTTCGGTAGCTCGTGTCGATTTCCGGATAAACAGCTTTTGGAGATGGCATGCGGGTTGGAAGAAGCGGGGCATGATTTCATATGGGTGGTTCCGGAGAAGAAGGGGAAGGAGGATGAGAGCGAGGAGGAGAAGGCGAAGTGGCTACCGCAGGGGTTCGAAGAGAGGAACAAAGAGAAGGGACTGATCATCAGGGGGTGGGCCCCGCAGCTTGTTATCCTGGCCCACAATGCTGTCGGCGCCTTTCTCACGCACTGCGGTTGGAACTCTACTTTAGAAGCAGTCACAGCTGGAGTTCCCATGCTGACGTGGCCGGTGTTAGGGGATCAGTTCTACAACGAGAGGCTGGTTACGGAGGTGCGTGGGGTGGCGGTGGAGGTGGGCGCCACCGAGTGGAGAGAGACCGGCTATGGGGAGAGGGAGAAACTGGTCACGAGAGATTGCATCGAGAAGGGTGTGAGGAGGCTGATGGACGACGGTGATGAAGCTGAGAAAATCAGACGCCGTGCACAGGAGTTTTCGAATAAGGCTAAACAAGCTCTTGGGGATGGAGGGAGCTCTCAGAGTAATTTAACTGCGCTTATTGCTCATCTCACGCACCTCAGAGACACACGCTAATCCTTATACTTTCACACTGCTCACCAGATTAACGTAAGCTTGTCGGTGCATCCGTTATCAATCTTACATGTCGAATTTTGAATAAATTTAGTAATGTTGTCGTTTTCTTCTTTCATCATTCAATCGACACTTGTCTAGTGATGAAGGCCCACACATAGAGATGGAGGCTCTTTTATTGCTAGACAACTCTGTTCACTCTGATTTAACTTTGTCGCATTATTATTTTAGGAAAATATATTTTAACACCATTTTTTATACTATTTTGAAACTGCACATGTGTTAAAATGTGATTGAACGATTTCAAATTAAAAAAAGTTGAGACAGGAGTATATTTGGAAAAAAAAAACCAAAGTTTATTTTTTTAATTTAAAATCGTCCAACCACATTTTGACATGTGTGCAGTGTCAAAATAGTGTCAAAAAATGGTGTTAAAATATCATTTTCCATTGTTTTAATAGTGTTCTCCCTGCACCTCACTATTCTCGTGTGCATCTCCTTATGGATAGATTTGTTCTTAGTTTAATAAAATATGAAAAATGTATAATGGTGATTTAATGATTTTTTAATTCTCAATTACTCTTGACCTTGACTTTGTACTAATATATCATAACCTTCTCCATGTATGTTATCTTATTTTTTCACTATTCATGTATTATCAACTTGTGCTTATGCATATACCCCTGTCTCTTTTTTTCACTGTTACATTTGTTTTTTTTTGTTTCATTAATTTGTTCCTTCTTTGTTTAATTGAGTTTTGTTTATAAGAAGTTATATTGTCGTGATGACCATGCTGTGTTGCTGCTGGGAGGAGAAAGTTGCTAAGAAATTAACCTAATCTTTGAAGTTAGTGCACAATTCGAAGTGCAGTTAGCCACATCCGAACTTCGAAGTGCGATTATATAGTTTTATACATTTTAATGATTCTGGCTAGACTCTAATATGTTATTCAAAAATTCAATATATAACATATAAAATATGTTACAATGCTATTATAATATGTTATGATCAAAACATATACCATATATAAAAAAGTAACGCATAATATCTATTATTTAATAAATAAATAATTTGATAAAAATTACATATTATAAACAAATAAAAAAAAACAAGAAGAGAATCAAACAAAAAAAGAAGAAGCTAAAGTTAATATACTAACGCAGAAAAAATAAAGTAGAAAAAAGATAACAAAAAAGAAAACCAAAAAGAAGAAAATCAACCAAAATAAAAGCTTCGTGGGCAAATGAAACTGTACATGTACTGCTAAAAATTATACTAAACTAAAAACTGATTTGATTAAACTGAACTGAACTGTAAAACAATTCAGACAAACTGAACTATTTTTTGTTTTATCAAACTATACTGTACTAAATTGTACTAAAATACAATATAAATTGAACTGAACTACTAACTGAAATGTAAATTGTACTAAACTACAATATAAACTGAACTGAACTACTAACTAAATTGTAAAATTGTACTAAACTACAATGAAAACTGAACTGAACTACTAATTGGATTGTAAATTGTACTAAACTACAATGTAAACTGAACTAAACTACTATCTGAATTGTAAATTGCATTAATTTTAACTACTATAATATTTTTACTTTTTTAGAGGAAAAATACTCTTATTAGAAAGAAAGAAAAAACCACGTAAGTATATAAATTAATTAGTTTATGTATAAATTTGTTTGTAAAACCTCGTCTCATTAATTTTTAAGATATAAATTACATGTAGTTTATAGAAAAAGGAAACTTTTTTTTATTTTTCTTCCATAAATATTTTTTTGATAAAGCTAATGCGGCCCTACTAGTTTAAAAGGTAAATGAATAAAATGAAAAATAAAATTAATATATTTACTACAATTTATATGAATTTCATCTAATACTGAATGCGTAAAAAGAGAATGTTAACAATCAAATAATTAAATTTAATTTATTTGAATTAACATATAACAAATTAAATTTAAAGATAAATTAACTCAAAGTTTTTCACTTTTGTAACAAAGTAGACCATTTTTTTATAATAAATTTACTTGTAAATAATTACATGAGAGAAAAAATATTAAAAAAAAACTATAGTTATTTTAGGACAAAGTGACTTTTTAAGACAATACAGTTAATTGAACCGAGAATTTATTAAGTTTAGTTTTTAAAAACTGAACCATAAAACACTATATTTAAGTTGGACAATGATACTTTCACAACTCTTTTTTAACAACTTTTTGACAACAGGATATGTGTCATCATTTTATTGGTATGTTTGAATTTATCTTTAAAAAAATATTTGAAACGGACCAATCATAGATGCATTGTCAATCAAAAAAAAGTTTTTAAAGAGACTTTTTCCATTTAAGTTATAGTAAAGATGGTTCAATTCTTTTTAGTATAATATATTACAATAAGACACTTCAGCACTTTTTCCCATACCTCTTCAGCACAGTTCCAGTTTGGCAAGCAACCAGCCGCACTTCCCAATTGCGGTACTTTGCAACCACACATCGAAGTGTGCCGAGGCTTATGCGCAGATCCAGGTGCGGTTTGTATATTACCCTCAGTTTCAAGTGCGGTTCACATCTCCTCTCCGAATCTCAGTTTCAACACCCCCAATCCCAGATCAAGTATCTTAACCCCAAATCCAACACCCCCAACCCCAGATAAGCATCCAAACCCGCAGACCAAGCATTCCCAACTCGCATATCAACCCCAAAGAAATGTAGTGTTTCCAAATCTAGAATTTGCGACATGCGCAACGCATGGAAGAGGAAGGCTTGCTTCATTTTTTATTATTGAATGCAGCTTTACTTTAAAAATAAAAATATTTCTATCAAGGCTACACTTGGAAATACAAAAATAAAAGGAGGTGTAGGGGCACTCTTATCTTACGTAATTCAAAAAGGGGAAAAGCTATTTTTGTTTTTCTTTTTACGATCCTAAACAATAATAAAATATTAAATTATTTAATTAAGGGGAAGGTATACTTTAACGACCCTTAAACTCGTATTTACTCTTAACAATTATTTATACTATTTTTGTTTTCCAATAACTCAGTCTTAATTTTAATTTATTGTATAAATTTAATATTTTATTATCGATCGCTGATGTTAAATAGTTGAATTTATAAACGCTGGTCTCAAAATCCTTTTTTTCTTAATTAAATTACTGAAGTAAAATTAATAATTTATCATAAGATATTCGTGTAAATAACGTTATTCCTTTATTTATAAATTGTGATGATTTGATATTATAAAAATTTATAAATATTAAATCCGTAGAAATAAAAAAAAATTATATATTTATATTTTTTTAAGATTAACATAATTTATTATAATAAATTTCTATAAATTAAAAAAGTGTTGATTGAGTAAATAAATTTAATTATAATTATTTTAATTAATTATGTAAAATGTGTAAGATATATTAAATAATAATATTTACATTGTAATATGAACATCAACAAATTGAATTGGACTGGTAATAAGCATTGACGTGGGTTTTATTGACATTTTCCGTCTTTGGCTTATTTTTCTAATTTTTCTGTGTGGGGTCTACTTCGCGGAAAATAATTGAAAAGCAAAAGTTATGTAAATTTGTTTTTGCATGCATGGAATATACATTTTATGCTCTGTTGCTAAAGCTTATGATTAGTCTTTCTTCTTCAATATATATGCTCTGTTGCAAAAGCTTTGGATTTTTTTTTTTTTTTTTTTTATTACTAACAATACCATTTCGAAGTTGAACTTCTTGATTATTTTTTACATTAGGCTATACCACCATGACCATTCTAATTTGTTTGCTCTATCTACATGATTCAATAAGTTGCAACAGTCTCTTACAACAAAGTTTAACATAGGTTTCATTTTACTTGGAAAATTATGTTAAACATCTAACGTAGTACTCGTCTATCCCTGAAATAATTAGTTTAATCCTTGATTATGTTGTCTGATATAAAATTTAACGTAGAATTTCTCTATTCTTGAAATAATTAGTCTAATTTTGATTATATTATCCAATATAAAATCAAATATTATTCAATTCTAATATAAATGTTAGTTTAAATAGGACTAGTTAACCAAAATCGTCATTCAACGAATTTATTGAGAATGTCTAAAACTTATAAGTATTTATAAGAAATCTTAATATATTGAAATAACATTAAAGAGGGAGTTTGTTATGTACAATGTAAAAATATAACAACTATGAGGAGATAAGTTGACACTCTATACCATTCATAATTGAATTGTTTATTAACTATTATATGATTATCATTTATTTAATTTCCAGTTAAATATGAAATAATTAAGTATTTTTCGATTAATTAATTAAGTTCCTCATATATTCTATGTGTATACATATGAAATTTATTCTTTTGCCTCTTCAATTAAGGAAGCAAAATATTATTAAAATTAAGTAAACTAACAAAATCTATTAATTAAAATTGAATTATAAATAAGCATTCTAAAACAATTATAAATGCATAAATAAAAAAAAAATTATATCAAACTTTGTTTTGCATAAATTAAAAAATAATTCTTTAAATACACATAACTTCATACATGAATTAATAAGAGAATCAATCCATAAAAATATAGTCTTTCATGTGAAAGATAATAAAAAAATTACAAAAATATAAAATAGAATGTGCTGTGACGAGTGATTTAGTAGTGAATGATAATAGTTGAATTCTAATATATTCATGTTTATAGTAGTCTTTGGTAAATTGAATCTATTTATCAAAGAGACAATCTTTGACTTTGAATAATTTGATCCAAAGTAACCAATTATGTTGTAAAAATTGTGTTGGACTATCCAAAATAACATGTTTTGGTGCATAAAATTATGTTGGACTGTCCAAAATAAAATTATGTAAAGTGAATACACTAAACCGATTACTTAGATTATTTGTCTAGACAATCTAATAAATGTCGTTTACCTAAAATGTGTAGCATCTGCCAATAGTCTAAAGTTTAATTTTGATAAATAATTTTAGATCCAGTTAATTCCAATTAGACAAAATCCAATCAAACATGCTAAATTTAAACTCAATTATAATTAAAAGATTAAAAATTAAATGTTCTATAATTGAGAATATATATAAATTTCATAACACAACAAAACAAATAGATTACAAAATTTTCAAATATAAATATTCTTTTTAAATCTTTTAAGTACATATACATAAAATAAATATAATAAATATGAATTACCAAGAACTACATAAGGTCATGTTTCAAACATGTATGTAATTACTTCTAACAAATATTTATAAATAATTTATATTTATTTTATTTGTCATATTTTTATTAATTATATCGACTGTTACTTTTTAAACAAACTTAAACTTATAAAATCAAACTAACAACAATTATAAATATTGAACTATTGAACCTAACAGTGCATGTCCATTCTTAAAAACAATTATAATTTACTTTGGGTACTTTTTACGTAATAATATTGAAATGAATAATTCTTCGTATTAATCTTCATCATACCACAATATATTTATCATAACATTTTCAAGCACAATACACATATTTCATTAAAAACTCGAATTTTAATAAAAAATATTATAAAATAAAGTGCCTATTAAAATATAATTATAAGTAAAGTAATCTTCTTAATCACAGTTAAAAAAAATAATTATTTTGGGGTTTTTATTTATGCACAAACATATTAAATAGATCCTTCTATTATTTGTTAGCTGAATTAAATTTTTATTCATGTAAAATTAATTTAATTACATACTTACATTAATTTGAGTAAACAAAATTAAGATTATATTTACCAACTTTTGCAAATTTAAACTATGTGACAGAGTTAGGTTGCATTTAAATACGTTTTAGTTGATATAGTTGATAACATTAAGTAGAATTGACTTATTTTGAGATTTAAAAACTAAAATTTAATTAAACATGTTCTAATAAAATTTAATTATAATAAAATAATATTTTATGCACCATGTAAAATAAAAAGGAATGCAATGATAGAGTGAGAAGCAGCTTCCTTTGTGGTCAGGGGTGAGAAGCTTGCATCTCTTTTATTTTCTTTCTGCAATTTTATTTTTAGTAAGAATCAATCCATTTTTTTAAATCGATTAAGATTTTAGGCATTTTGAAAATCTTTAAAATCTTTTTAACACCTGTAAAAGTCATACATGAAATAAAAATAAAACTAAATTATAAAATATAAATGAAATGTATTAATTCAAATCAAATTTTTAAGTAATTCAAACCAATTTTATAAATTAAATTTAAAAATTACTTTTAAAATATTTTTTGTTTTTTTCACATTTCTATTCTACCAGTCGGGCCACAAAACCACTTTCTAATAATTTGTTTATAGTTGTCCCTCGTCAGAGTCGGTTTGGCGTTGTTGCTATCAAAGTCTGCACATGAATACAACATGATGACCTGTGTATGATTTCTTGAATCCACGTGGTTCCCTCGTAAACATCTTTCCATTCTCCACTTTACTCCAGGAAATACACAAAATAATTAAAAAAGATAAGCGATATAAGTGACTAAATTGCATAATAGTTACATAATTCACAAGGTGTGAGGATAAGATGGTTGTGATAATTTCAAACGGCAACCGTTTCCATTGCTTCCGTAGCAAAATTGGCATTGGCCAACTTGCATGTTTTGTCATGTCCTGTTTAGGGTTAGATTCACAGACGGCAGCGAAGCTTCGTCAACAAAACGGCTTTTGCCTCGTTCAAACTAGCCAGCGTATAAGTAATTTAAACTGTAAGGTGGGTGCCAAAGAGTGTTGTGTTGAGTTGAGTTCAGGCAGAATGGACGTAAAAGACCGCTCACTCAAACTTTACTTCATTCCCTACCTCGCAGCGGGTCACATCATCCCTCTCTGCGACATAGCCCAATTCTTCGCCTCACGTGGCCACCACGTCACCATCATCACCACCCCTTCCAACGCCCAACACCTTAAACAATCCCATAACTTCCGTCTCCACACTTTCCAATTCCCTTCCCAACAAGTAGGCCTACCTGATGGAGTCGAAAACTTGACCGCGGTCACTGACATCGACAATTCCTATAAAATCTACGCGGCCACCATGCTGCTCCGCCAACCCATCGAGAGTTTCATCGAGCAGGACCCACCGGATTGCATCGTCGCCGATTTTCTATACCCCTGGATCCATGACTTGGCAAACAAGCTTCGCATCCCCAGGCTCGTTTTCAATGGATTCTCTCTCTTTTCCATTTGCGCCATGGAGTCCGTCAAAACGCTCAGCATCCATGCCACCGGTCCCTTTGCCATTCCCGATTTTCCTCACCACATCACCTTGAGCTCATCTCCGCCTAAGGACTCGCGGGAATTCTTGGAACCCCTGCTCGAGATGGCGCTCAAAAGTGACGGTTTCATCATCAACAACTTCGTCGAGCTTGATGGGGAGGAGTACCTCCGCCACTACGAGAGAACTACCGGGCACAAGGCCTGGCACCTCGGGCCAGCGTGTCTTGCTCGCAGAACTGCTCTGGAGAAATCAGAGAGAGGGTCAAAGAGCGTGGTGAGTATGCAGGAGTGTGTGAGTTGGCTTGACAAGAAACAAGTGAATTCGGTGGTGTACATAAGTTTTGGTTCCCTCTGCTATTTCCCAGATAAACAGCTTTACGAGATTGCATGCGCTATCGAAGCATCGGGTTATGGATTCATATGGGTGGTTCCAGAGAAGAAAGAAAAGGAAGAGGAGAACGAAGAAGAGAAAGAGAAGTGGCTACCGAAGGGGTTTGCAGAGAGGAGCGGAGAGAAGGTGATGATTATCAGAGGGTGGGCCCCACAGATGACTATCCTGAGCCACCCCGCTGTTGGCGCGTTCCTGACTCACTGCGGGTGGAACTCCACCGTAGAGAGCGTAGCTGCTGGGGTTCCCATGATTACGTGGCCCGTTCACAGTGACCAGTTCTACAACGAGAAGTTAATAACGCGGGTGCGGGGGATTGGGGTGGAGGTGGGCGTAGAGGAGTGGAACCTCTCTGCATTCTTCGAGAGTGAAAAGCTTGTGGACAGAGCTTGCATAGAGAAGGCTATGAGGAGGATTATGGACGGCGCTGATGAATCCTTGCTAATCCGACGGCGAGCAAAAGAGTTCGGGGAAACTGCCAGACAAGCTGTTCAAGAGGGTGGCTCATCTTACAACAATTTAACGGCCTTGATTGATTATCTCAAACGACTGAGAAACTCCAAGCCAGAGTGACTTCGTTCAATATGATGTTCCTATAAAACTCTTCATCAAGAAGTATTATGCATTGTATTCCAAACAACTTTACAATTCTTTGTTATACTTAATTATTACTATTTACTTGCAATGACATTCAAACAAATTTACTGTTGCCAATTTTTCTTTTTAGTACAATTACGAAAGAAAAAACAAAAATAATACAATGTAAGTTATTAAAGTTCTTAACGAGTCAATTACAATTAGAATTATAACATGTTTATATTTATGTGTATGATTAAAATAATTAAGAATAAACCCCTCAATAAACAAAGGTTTCACACGACATTCTTAAGTAACAAGAGATCAAATTCACAACTCATTTCATTTAAAAAGAAATTAGTAAAAGAAATAAAAAAATACATGCAATACTAAACTTCGTTTGAAAATAAAATGCTTAAATTAAAATAAACATAAATTTCAATCATAGATTCATAAAATAATTTGTCATCCTACATTATGTTGATATGTCTAGCCAAGAAATTTGGTAAGGTGATGTTTTTAGTCTTCAATAAAGTAAATAATCAATTTATCATTTAAATTATATATATTTTTCTATCATATATTATTAATATTTACAATAATAAGAGCAACTCAATCTTTAAATTATTTCGAGTTTAATTTAAATCTATAAAAATAATTCTTTAGTCTCTAAACACGTGTTATTGTTTTCACTTGAGTTTTAGATTAGACATCTGGATTAATTAAAAATTGAGTCAATTTTAAGAATTCAAATGGAATTTAAATAAATATGAGAGGGTTATTTCAGTTTTATTAATTTCACAAAGTAGTAAATGACGGTGTCCCTCGAGGCTCGCTTTAATTTATGGAATAAATTTATAATGAAAAACACTTAATATTTTTTATATTAAATTGTTTGTAACTTTTAATATATTTTTCTTATCTAACTCATTTATTATTTTCATAAATGACACATTGTTATTTTCTCCCTTTTGCAAAAAGGTATAATCGAGAACAAAATTAAATGACATAAACCTAAATAATTTTTTTCTAATAATTAATGTGTTTAAAACAACCAGTTAAAATTAGACCTACATGGTAGAGACAAGATAATTGTTTATTCTGCTGATAGTTTTGTTTTCAAAAGTGTCATATTAAGTTGAAGGATGACAACTTATAGATGTGTGTCGTTGACTAAATAGAAATAGTGAGTGGATCATTATGACTAAAATTAGATTGACCTACGAATTAACTAATTATAAACTAAAAATAAATGGTTTTGCAAAAATGACAGGAAAAGTTTCTTATTTATAAAATTAATCAAACACGATATTATAAATTTAGAAATTTTATTATTCATACCAAATACAAATAAATCTCATTTTTTGAATTAATAATGCTGCCGGCAGACTGCTATTCGGTAAACCACGTGGCAACTTCTTAATGATGGATATTATCCACATTTTTCCACGGTCATGTAGTGGAAAATTATGGGATGGGCCATGGAGATAAAACAAAATCACATTAGTTGTCAAAAACAAACAAGAGTTGCTTACTTCAAATTCAACATGTCTGAAAAAGTAATGTTTTAAAAATTCGCTTTCTCGACAGGACTTATCCTGTTACCGACAATGACAATTTTTGAATATATGTATGCGAAGGAGTTTGGATGTGAAGAGGTTTAGAAGAGCTTGGTAAAATCCAAGTTGAAATATTGTAATATACATTCAACTACAAAACTTTCTAAATTCAGTGTCTCGTGATGAAAGGAAGCATATCGATGCTAGCTCCACCTTTTTTTTTACAATCTTACCAAAATCAAGTATCATCATTAAAATTGAAGCACTGGATGAACTACGAAAACTCCAATTATTAAAGAATAATAAAAAATATCTTAAAAATATCTAATTAAAAATATTTAACAACTAATCAGATTTTCAAATAACTTTGTTTATATTTTATTTTGTTTATTTTGGGTTTATATCAGTTTAAAGTTCATGAAACATATTATAAACAGAGAACCAGAGTCACAAGCCAGGTATATTTTACTTATGCTTTACTCACACTCCACAACTCATCTTTTCAAATATTTAAAGAGTGATAATCATTCACTACATATTCAATTATGAGTTGAGGTTCATCAAACCGCTCCTAACTTAAGCGTCAAAGTGTCATTGCAAGTACATCCCCCCTCGGTCAAAGCTTGAAGATCACCGAATGGTCAAGGATGAAGGAGAGCGAACAATCAAGATCTAAGAAAAGTGAATGATCCGGTCAATCCAAGCATTAGAAAGTGATAAAGCCGCGTCCGCCAGGTTAGTTTCTCGGTCCCACAAAATATCCACTGAAACACCCGGGAAGGTCGATCATTGCAATTCTTTAGTGATGATTGTGAGTATGGTTATCAAATTCTCGAGTTAACTTGTAAACTCTTACGAGTTTATGTTTTCAGACATGATTTTCGAATTAACTTGGAAGTAATCTTGTTTTTTGTGTAAACTCGGTAGAATCAATTGTGAAATCGGTAAGATTGTGTAGAATTGCGAGTTTGGAACGATTCTGTGAACTTGAAAGGAGAAAAAATTAAGAAAAACGAGGTCATTTGGGATTTAAGATTTCAGGACCTGATTGTCATTATCTCTCGTGCCTTCTATCTCTTTATGATAATATATATTTAATGAAATGTATTGTAACTAATGACAATAATTCAAATATTTATGTTTTATTATATTTATTTTTATGAATAATACATCTGTAACTTTTATTTACTTAAAATTATATAATTTTATAGATTTATTTGAGTTAAAATATTTATATAATTTTTTTATCGAAATATACTCTGAGTTTACTATTTAAGTTTATAACTTTCAAGAATTTACGTAAAAAAAATTCAATTTGATAACCTTGATTGTGATAATATAAAATGGTAGTGATATAGGAGGAAGACACGCAATTGAGACAGCGCAAGGCTATGGAGGAAATTAGGCCACTCAAACTCTACTTCATTCATTCCCTAGCAGCAGGTCACATGATCCCTCTGTGCGACATAGGCACCCTCTTCGTCTCTCGTGGCCACCATGTCACCATCATCAGCACCCCTTCCAACGCCTTAACTCTCCGAAAATCCATCCCCTCCCACCCCTTCCTGCGCTTCCACACCGTTCAATTTCCCTCCCAAGAAGTCGGTCTCCCCGACGGCATCGAAAACATCTCCTCCGTCACCGACGCTGACCAACTCGTTAAAATCTTTAACGCCACCAACATGCTCCAAACCCCCATCCAGAACTTCGTGGAGGAGAATCCACCTGATTGCATCGTCGCCGACTTTCTATTTCCCTGGGTTCATGACTTGGCCAAAAACCTTAACATCCCTAGACTTGTCTTCAACGGATTCTCCCTCTTCACCGTCTGCGCCCTACACTCCTCCAATTCTGTTCTCAGTCCGACCCTCCCTCACCCCATAACCCTCAACGCATCCCCACCGAAGGAGTTGGCCGAATTCCTTGATAAGTACCTGGAGATGGAGCTCAGAAGCTACGGCCTAATCGTAAACAACTTCGCGGAGCTCGACGGAGAAGAATACATCCGCTACTACGAGAAAACGACGGGGCACAAGGCTTGGCATCTTGGGCCGGCCTCTCTCATACCCAGAACCCCTGAAGAGAAAGCAGAGAGGGGCATGAAGAGCGTGGTGAGTATGCATGAGTGCGTGAGTTGGCTTGACTCTAAGGCGGAAAACTCGGTGGTGTACATATGCTTTGGGAGCGTTTGTCATTTCCCGGATAAACAACTTTATGAGATTGCATGCGGGATTGAAGCGTCGGGTCATGGGTTCATATGGGTGGTGCCGGAGAAGAAGGGGAAGGAGGAGAGTGAGGAAGAGAAGGTGAAGTGGATGCCCGAGGGGTTTGAAGAAAGGAATGCAGAGAAGGGGATGGTTATCAGGGGGTGGGCTCCACAGTTGGTTATCCTGAACCACCGTGCCGTTGGAGCATTCTTGAGCCATTGCGGGTGGAATTCCACCGTGGAGGCTGTGAGTGGTGGCGTCCCCATGATTACGTGGCCGGTGCACGGAGAACAGTTCTACAACGAGAAGCTGATAAGCGAGGTGCGGGGAATTGGGGTGGAGGTGGGCGCCGCAGAGTGGAACGGCATAGGGTTTGGTGAGAGACAGATGTTGGTGTGCAGAGAGAGCATTGAGAGAGGTGTGAGGCGAATAATGGACGGTGGTGATGAAGCGCAAGAAGTGAGACGGCGTTCACAAGAGTTTGGGGAAAAGGCGCGAGAAGCTGTTGGAGAAGGAGGTTCATCTCACAACAATTTAACAGCCCTCATTCATGATCTTACGCGGCTCAGGGATGCTAAGCTTCTCTCAGCTAAATAGCCATTTTTTCCCATCCACTTTTCTTTAGCTTTCTTGTTCTTCAATAATTGCCTCAGACAAAAAAAAAAAAGGAAAAATCAGTATATTTTACTCATGAATTCAACACGTATTTTCAACCACAAATGGGGTATATCCCATCTTTGTAAGAAAAAACTTATTTGATAACATTTCACTATTATGTTGACAATTTCTATCGAGGTAAAATAGTCTTATCAAATTTAACTTTTGTAATTTTAAAAAGAGAATAAATGTATAATAACGAGTAATAGTATTAAATGGTAGTAAAAAAAATTATGGTGTCAAAATACCAAATTTAGAATATTTTTTCTAGGGTTAAATATATTTTTAGTTCCTATATTTTGGGAATGATTTTGATTTTAGTTCATCTTTCAAAACTAAGGTACAATTTATTCCTTCAGAAAACTTTAGTTTTAGTTTTTTTTATCAAATTTTTTTAACTTTATTTGCTGTTTTAAACACGTTTCATTATATCATTTGCATTGTACCTTAGTTTAAAAGAGAAACTAAAATCAAAATCACCTAAAGTATAGGGACTAAAAACATATTTAACTATTTTTTCTAGTATGATATCTTTATTTGTAAGGGTAATAAAAATATCATATACACAATTTATGAGATAGTGAGTGTATAATATATATTATAGGAGAAATAGATAATGAATAATTTAATATTTATTTATAAATCAGTGAAATGCGAATATAATATTATTTGTATTCACATATTTATTACTTTTAAAAATATTAAAATTAAAATTTAATTTATACTCTATTAGATTAAATTTGTAACATTATGTTTGTGAGGCATATGATTATAATTAACAATAAGATTATGTTTGTGAGACATATGATTATAATTCATAATGAGGTTTGTTTTAGGTTTAAGAAGGTTATAAATACATTACTTCAATACAAAAAATATTGAATCAATGTTCAATATTTGATTAAGACTCAATTATAAGATTCAATTTATACTCTTTTACTAACTTTTATACTAAATTTCTCACTTTTCTCTTTAGAATTTGTCTAAAAAAACAACAATTAAAAGACTCTTATAGGTTAACCTTTTATAACAATTTTTTAACAATAAATTACATGTCATTAATTTATTGGTCCATTTATATTTATCAATCTAATTACAGGTCACCCTATAAATGTTGTAAAAAATTTGTTAAAAAAATTCATTAAAAACATTTTTCATAATTTAATTTGTAAGAGTCTTATATTCCACTCCCAAGTTACTCTGAGAAATTTGGGTAAGAAAAACTTCAAAAAAAGAAAATTATTGTTAAATCATAAGTTTAGATAAATTATTTTTTAATACTCAACTTATATAAATTATTTTTGAAAGAATACTAAATATAATCTAACTCATCACATTACATTGTATTTAGTATTCTTCTTACCAAGTATTATGTTATTATGTAAAGTTAATTAAGAATTTCTTTAAGATATAATAGCATGATATGAGTTGAGAGGTTTTATTGTTAAAAAAAAATACATAATTATATGACTAAAACGTAGTTAACTCTGGTGTTTTAACTCATGTCCATGGTAGAAGTAATGGAGCCCGCAGATTTAGTTTTGAAGTAAGAGAGAAAGTGTTGTTTGATATACTTATGCAGTTCTCTTACCATGAACACTGGTTCGAAGTCATAGGCTAACAAAATTAGTAGAGCCGTCAAAATGAGTCACAACCCGTGAGCCAACCCGGCCCGTCACGGGTTCGGACCGGGTTGGGTTTGAAAAATACAACCCACTTATATGCGGGTCAGATTTCAACCCGGCTCATTTAGACCCGGCTCATGCGGGTTGAACCCGTGGTGAGCCGG
>NC_028357.1:49258846-49270558 GCF_000741045.1 Vigna radiata var. radiata
TTTTTTTTTTCAAAAACCCTATAATGACAAAAATAGGGGTTTGAGAATTTGTTTTTTGTTTGTATCAGATTTTATTCATTTTATTTAAACAATTTGAGTATACATTATTTGAACAAGCTCTTTTTGATATCTTTGAATTTGGGAAATTATGTTACAGATTAAACTATTAATTTTTTGTTGATGTTGTTGAGTAATGATTCTATTTTTTTTTACTAATATTTTTTTATTGATTGTCGGAATTGTTCTGATATAGGAAAGTCTTTATTAGTGAATTTGGAAACAACAAGAACAAGGGTAAAGGATTACAACAAGAACAAAAAATGATGAATATAAGAAACTTATTTGTATGTTTTTTGTGTTTGTTTTTGNATGACATTTGGATTATATTGTACTTTTAATTATTATTTTAAATTGTCTTTAACATAATTTTTTGGGAGTGAAAATTGCTTAAATTTAAACTAAAGAAAGTTTGTATTTTTTTATTTTAAAAAAAATGTAATTAAATGGGCTAGTGAGCCAACCCGTTTACCCACCAACCCGTGGTGGGTCGGGCTGGGTTCAAGTTTTTCTGGCTCGCTAATAAATGAGTCGGGTTGGGTTCACTCACTAAGTGACCAACCCGTGGTGGGCCGGGCCGGGTCGAGCCGGGTTACCCGTTTTGACAGCTCTAAAAATTAGAATAGGGATTGAAAAATTCTTAATATTTCGTTCCTTTTTATTAATTAGCCTCGTTTTGTAGCTTAAGAACAGGTCAAGCTGCATCCTGTCTCTCCTGTTGCTCCTATCACATTCCTTTATGGTATGCTATAATGTGTACTTACCATATCAATAATCATTTCTCTGAATAACTTAAACTTTAAACCAAATCCTAATATTTTCTGTAGATTCCATGAAACCCTCACAGAAACAAGGGATATCAACATCAACATAATTGCTGAGTTCACAAAACCAGTATTTGATTTTGGGGCATTTACTGTAGAAATCTCTGGGGGAAGATTGACAAGGCAGGTGTAGCAAACTAACAATAAGCATAGTATTGACTACAGGTAGTTTTTGCATAATGGCCCAACACATAAAATACTCCTTGCATTGCCAAGGGGAGAAGAACGTCAGGAGCACTGAGGGATCTCAATCTCAGATACGGTTGTGCAAGGTGTAGCATAGGAGAGTCTTGCATAAATAATTCATATTAGTAGGCAATCATCCAATGCTCAAATAAGATCAAACCAGTAAAGGACCCAATTGTGATCTTTGCATAGTTATAATAAAATATTTAAGCCAAAAAAAAAAACTTGCTACACGAACTAGTATTATAAATTTAACATTTTGTGCACGTGGAATCTTGTATAAAATAAAAAAAGAATGCAATGAGAGAATGAGGAAGAGCTTCCTTTGTGTTCACATGCATTATAAAAAAGCACCGTGAACAAGAGAGAGGGGATAAAAAGCATCGTGTGAAGTTTGACAGAGCAATGGATAATGAACAATCACCGCTCAACCTTCACTTCATTCCTTTCCTAGCACCCGGCCATCTCATCCCTCTCTGCAACATAGCCACCCTATTCGCCGCACGTGGCCACCGCGTCACCGTCATCACCACTCCCTCCTACGCCCAAATCCTTCGCAAATCCAGCCCCTCCCTCCTCCTCCATGTCGTTGTATAGCTCATGTTCGCCGTCAATGACGTTGAAAGCGCCCGAAAGTTCTACCACACCAGCATGTTCCTCCGCGCCCCCATCAGCCGTTTCCTAGAACAGCACCCACCTGATTGCGTCGTCGCCGACTTCCTCTTCCCCAGGGTTCACGACGTGGGAAACAATCTCCGCATCCCCATACTCGCCTTCAACGGTTTCTCCCTCTTCACCGTGGCAGCCATGGAGTCCGTGAGATCGAACCCCAAACTTGTTTCCGACGCCGGCCCCTTCGTGATCCCCCATTTTCCCCACCGCATCACCTTGTGCTCCAGACCACCCAAAGGGGTCACCTCCTTCATCGAGAGGCTTCTTGGGCCAGCATGTCTGGTCGAGAAAGTTGGTGAAGAGAGGGGCTATAAGAGCGTGGTGAGCGAGGAGGAGTGTGTGAGTTGGCTGAACTCGAAGCAGGCGAAGTCTGTTGTGTACGTATCCTTCGGTAGCGTGTGTCTGTTTCCAGATAAACAGCTTTTGGAGATGGCGTGCGGGCTGGAAGAAGCCGGGCATAATTTCATATGGGTGGTTCCGGAGAAGAAGGGGAAGGAGGATGAGAGCGAGGAGGAGGAGAAGGCGAAGTGACTACAAGAATTCAAAGAGAGGAACAAAGAGAAGGGACTGATTATCAGGGGGTGGGCCCCGCAACTTGTTATTCTGGCCCACAATGCTGTCGGGGCCTTTCTCACGCACTGCGGTTGGAACTCTACTGTAGAGGCCGTTACAACTGGAGTTCCCATGCTGACGTGGCCGGTGTTAGGGGATCAGTTCTACAACGAAAGGCTGGTTACAGAGGTGCGTGGGGTGGGGGTGGCGGTGGAGGTGGGCGCCACCGAGTGGAGAGAAACCGGCTATGGGGAGAGGGAGAAACTGGTCAGCAGAGATTGCATCGAGAAGGGTGTGAGGAGGCTGATGGAGGTCCGACATCCTAAACACAAACATCTCTTATTGACGTCTATTAGTGTCCACCAACGACGTCAATAAACGTCGACCCTAATTTGAATGGACGTCTAAAGACACTAATTAGACGTTGGATAAAGTATTAATCGACATCGAAGAACACATATAGACGTCGAACATGACAAACACCGACGTCTAAGAGCACATATAGATGTTGGTTTTTACATTAATCGACGTCTAATACAGTGATTATGTTTTAGTGTTGTTTTGTTCCCGTCTTTGGATAGCCTAGTAGCACAATCTCCTTTTGCTAGTTTCTCCCAAAAAAAAAGCTTGCGTCTTTTGAATTTCTTATGGTCCCTTCAACTCAAAACCGAACCTGAGTGGTTGCTTTTAGTTCCATTTTTCATCCGCAAGAGGAAAAAATCACGGTGAAACGAAAACTAGACAACGACCCAGGGTTGTTTTTGGGTTAAAACGATCAAAAGAAATTCAAAAGAAGCCGCTATTTTCGGGAGGCAGCTAGCAAAGGGAGAATGTGTTACTACGTTATCCCAAGAAAGGAACAAAACTGCACTAAAACACAACACAAAGAAAGCAAATTTTAATCAGTTGAACCAGAAGATAATCAATGAAAGACTAAACAAATGGTAAGCTTAAAAAACACCACGCACTTGGGATGCAATGTCACAAGAGAGAAAAAGAGAGGAGGAAGACGATAAAGATTTTAGAAACAACAATAGAATGCCGCAACAAAAAGAAGACGTGTCGAAAGGGAAAGAAAGAAGAGTGTCGCGAGAGAAAAAGGAGAAGAGGAAGAGGAAGATAACAGAAACTGAATGTCACGAAGAGTTTGCGGTCTATTTAAAATGAAACTGGGCGTCGGTTTCTCCAGATAGCCGACGTCTATATCAGTTCTGTTACTAATTCGACTTCCAAGTTAACTTTTCAACTGACCTTTTGAATCTCACTAGACGTCGGTAACAATGGGTACCGACATCTAAGAAGCTGAAACGATTGACATTTGATTTTCTGTCAGGGATGTTGACGACAGTTGTGATGGGGCGCCGACGTCTATAATGATGCACATCATTACTTACAGGCATATAGACTTCGGTTCCCCTTCTAGCCAACGTCTATGACCCTTCTAGCCAACGTCTATGACCCTCGAATTTGGTGAATCTAATTAATTACAGGCACGTAGACGTCGCGTGCACAAATCCCCAATGTCTAAATTGAATATTTTTATCTTCCCACCTTCCATTCAGGCCGTAGACGTCGTCTGTTGACCAAGCGACGTCTAAGCGCCTGGGAATTAGGTGAAAGCATTAATTGCAACCCTATAGACATCGGCCCCCGTAAACACCGACATCACGGGACTGTCTTCTGACTTACCTGAGGCCATTAGACGTCTATTTGCAGCAGTTGGAACGTCTACAGTATCATAGACGTCGCATTGTCTGGAAACCGATGTCTACGTTACCAAGCTATTTACGATAATGCCACCGTCCACTCATATACGTCGAATTATCAACAAACTGAAATCTATTGGGTGACGTTAAACAGCATTTTTACACTAGTTAATGTTGAGGACTTTTTTTCTCATTGATTATGATATTATCCAAAAGGATGTAAAAGAGACAGTTTTCCCTGTGTACATGCTGCCACACATAATTCCTTTCCTCTTAACGAGGCAAAACAATTCATGATCAAAGAATACAACCATTTCTTTGCATAGAAGAAACTTAATTTCAATGGCGAGAGCAAAGAAGAACCGCATTACTGGACAACCTTTCCCCAGAAATATTCCAGTAATACAATGGGGTGAGAATTAATTAATGTTCGTTTATACAAATATAAATATGCCAACTTTCTTCCAAGTTCAGAAAATAAGGAGAAGTTAAGGTTTTCAGTTTGACTTGTTGGTGTTTGAAACTGAAGGGTCTCATGGCTTCAGGATCCAAATCAGTAGCCTCGATCCTCTTGGCGCTGAATCTTGTGCTGTACTTCATTGTGCTTGTGATTGCTTCTTGGGCAGTGAATCATGGGATTCAAAGGTCTGGTGAAACAGGTAAGAGAATACGTAGAATTGGTTAATTTGAAGTTATAGATGAACCTGGCTGAATCTGCGTTATTTGTATGGTACGTAGCATCTGTTTTGTCCCTTCCGGCTCGAATATTTCCGATATATTTTCCGATGGGAAACATGACGACTGGTTTCTTCGTGATATTGTCTCTGATTGCTGGTGTTGTGGGCTTCACCACCTCTCTCACTGGACTCAATAACATTTTCCAGTGGGATGCTCCCAACTTACATGCTGCAGCCATGTCTTCACTTACTACATGGGCTCTCACTCTATTAGCCATGGGGTCAGCCTTATCACCTTTTCTGCTTTCTATTTACTCTATTTTCTACCATTCTATCACACACTCAAATTACTTTCTTCCAGATTCGCTTGCAAAGAGATTGAACTTGGATGGACTGACTCAAACCTGGTAAGCTTGTCACAATATTAGTTTAATTTTTGAATTTTCTAATATAATGATGACCAGAATTTTGGAAATACTTTTGCAGCGCACCTTAGAAACAATCACGATAATTGTAAGCGCAACTCAACTGCTATGCACGGGAGTTATCCACGTTGCTATTTCAGAAGTTGTTCCTCCCAGAATTGGAAGAGTATGAGTTCCGGTGGTCGTGGTCAAACTTTTTTCTTATGCAAAAGATGTTCATATGATGACTATTTGCATCATGGTATGTTATTAATTTAATTTTTTCAATTTGTATCATGCACAGTTCAAAATTCAAATGAAATGCGCAATTTAAATTATTAAATTCGTTGACTGCTATATGCTAATATGATAAAAATTATTAAAATTCAGAATTAGATAGGATTTGTTTCGAATTTAATTTATTCAATAAGAAAAATAATGTACAACATAAAAAAATATTAAGATTAAGGATTTAAATTGGGTCTAAAACAGTCTATTTCACTTAAAGCATTCTTAGAATAGCGGGTTTATATTAATATTTTTTTATTTTGTTTGTTAATATATAAAATAAATGAGTAAATATATTATTTATTATACTCTGTTGTTGTATTTGTAACAGTTTACTATATACACAATTATAATATATATATATATATATATATATATATATATATATATATATATTTAAAATTTTATTAAGAATAAAATAGGAAAACAATTTAATATGAGAAATTTAAATATTATGTATATCATTCTTATAAATAGACCTATTTCTATTTTCATTGAAAACATATAAATAAAAAAATATATATATTAGAAAATATAGTCAATTGAATTCTTAGTAAATCATAATTCCTTTCTTTTTTTTTAGTTCTTTGATGTAAATAGTGAATTTTAAAATATTACTAGAAAACAATTTATACATGTTAAATGATTTTTTTCATTGTATACTTATTTAGATAATTCTTATAAATAGCTCTATATCTATTTTCATCACTAGTTAACTTCATGAAAACTAAAACCAACTAAATAAAATATAGAAAACCGAACATGTTAGAAATCATACTGGAACAATATGTGCATCTACACCCAATCGATCCTTTTCTCTTGCAGAAATGATAATGTTTGGTTAGTAGTATAAAACAATGATGACCATAAAAAGTTATGAGTACAGTATTAAAAAAACAAAAAAGACTATTAATTAGAAATTGGTATGATTACGAATAAGACAAATAATTTAATTAGAGGCATAAATTATTAAAATTGTGCTCTTTAAAAACAAAATCGGGGGCATTCCGAGAATCGAACTCGGGACCTCTCGCACCCAAAGCGAGAATTATACCACTAGACCAAATGCCCATCACATTTCAAGTTATTCAACTTACTGGATACTTTTATTAATAATTATTTATTGTAATGATTGCACCAAGAAGATATAAAATATCGTTACATTAATGGTGCGAATTTTAATCAAATAATTTAAATTTTATTTTCTTTTATTTATTCCCTGTCACGAATATATTCAAATTGATTACATATTTAGTCTTATAAACATATTAGTTTTGACATATATGACATTTCTTTCAGATAAATAATAAAATTTTAACCACGACTATTCTAAAAGTTAAGGTTCTAATCTAAAACATTAAGGACGATGGTGTACATTACAACATCTCCTATAACAAAAATTATAGGAGGTTATCATTGATAAAATTAAGAAGTTATAAAATTAATAAAATATAACAGATTTATTTTAAATTAATAAACGTGGTATTGATATATATATTAATATAGTTATCTAAAATAAATAATTATAAAAATAAATATATCTAAAATATCTAAGATAATTATTAGACGAACAAAAGAAATTATATTGTATCATTGTTTTCGATTAACAATTATAAGTTATTAAAATTGTAATTAGTTTCTTTTATCTTCAAGACGAATAAATTTATTTTAAAATATTTTAAATTTTTACTAATTTATCGGATGTGTCTTATTTATATTTAAGAATAAAACAAACATAATTAGAATTATTGATTAATAAATACTCGTTTAAATGACTAAAACATACAACTGATAATAGAAAAATACTGATTAAAATTTAACTTACACAAACAACAAACGAATATATTAAAATTAAAGAACTTTACATACAATGATCAATCTTAGTCTCTCAGCTCTTTAACAAAGAGAAATAATTTTTATAAAGATATAGAAAACTCAGTAATTTATAAACACAATAATATGTTTTAAAATAATAAAATTCATATGTAACAAAAATTATTTATATTTTTTAGAATAACTAAATCTCATTATTTTTAAATTATTATAACAAAATATATTTTTTAAGTTTTTGCATTCATTTCATAAATGGACTCTTTTGAAAAAATGACTAAATTAAAATTAAACTGAGAGGAAATGACTAAAACCGTAAGTGTAAAAAATAAATGTAGTCATAATGTTGTTTAGTACTTTTATTAACATCATAAGTACGGTTTATTATTAATTTAGTCTGAAATATATTTTGTTCCATCTGTATCTTACGACAAAATTATAATTAAACTTTATTAATTTTGTTACCTTTATTACAAATATATGCCCCAGTTTTATTGAGGGTGTTGGATTCTCAAGACCTACATGAGAGCCCAAATACGTGTGGCCCAAGAGTGCCTTTAATTATCAGAATTTCTGTTTGATTATCATTAATTTGGAAACGGAATTCAATGAGATGAGATCAACAGAGCTTATCAAAGAAAAATTAATCTCGTTTATGAAAATTTAGAACCAACAAAATATACAACAATTATTAAAACAAATATTGTTTTATTCTCTTCATTCAAATATTATTGCTATTTGTATAAAAATACTTTGTATTATGACAAAATACTCCAAAATGTTATAATCAAAGCTCATTTATTAAGAATTTACATTTCATTACGATGATTTCTTTTGTCTTAAAACTCATCCTGACAAGAATACTAGAAACTTAATACTTTCACGCAACAAAAGAAAAATCCTACAAACAACAACATTAGTGAAATTATTACGCGTGAATGGTGCTTCTAAGAATGGTTACGAAAACTAATCATCTTTCAGCTAATAATGATATGAACAGAATAAAATACCTTTTCGATAGTGTTAAATATTAAAAAACTTTGCCACTTCTAATAGTTCTATCAAATTCAAAAGAAAATAATTTATAGTAAAAAATATATATGTAGCTTGTGAAAAGATCAAAATTTACTTTACATCACATGCTAAGAATCCTTCGAGTTAATTGTTAATTGTGCTGGCACATGACATGACGCATTTCTATATGCATTGAAGCATCTGGATGCGATTCTCATCTAATAATACAACCATCTCCACCACCCCTGCATCCCATGCACTAAATTATTATCATTATTAAATTTTATTTTTGTAATAAAAATATCACCAAAACATGTTACTAATTTAAAGCTTTAATAATTATAAAGTTTTATAAACAATCGTGTAAAAAAAAAATTGTTTGTTGAGAATTTATATAGTTTACATTGCCTATAAATAAAAAATTTAATATGATGAAATCAATAAATTTATTGTTTTAAAATTTTAAATTAAAAATAATGTTAATATTTTATATGTATTTTGATTTTATATTTTATTATTAATTTTTTCAAAGAAATATGAAAAATTTACAGATAATAATAAACATCTATAAACTCTTTTTTGGATTAAAAATGAATTTGACTCACCAATAAAATATAGGTTTAATCATATATAAAAGATATTAACACCATTTTCTGTTTAAAATATTAAGATAATGAATTAATGGATCTTTCATTTTTATATAATATTTTATTTTTTATTTTTATTTAATGTAAAACTTAGATTTATTATTTAGATTTCCAGTTATTATAGGATGATTTTAGTATTTGATTTTCCTTTTCAGCCTTTAAAATTAATGGTTCTCGATCATATGTTTTTGAAAATATATAAGACACATCTTTAGTTTTGATAATTAATTATATGTCTTTGGTTAAGAATCTTGTGGTGTACTTGATGTTCTTGTGATTGCTTCTTGGACGTGAATGTGTTAATTAGTTGGTTAATTTGAAGTTAGTTGAAGTGTGTATGGTTTATTAATTGGAAAAACTTCTTTTAACAACATTTTTTTAATAATTTTTTGACAATGTATACGTGACAGTTTGTGATTGGTCCGTTGTCAAAAAAATTGTCAAAAAATATTATTAAAATTGTTCTTATTAACTTGAGCGACTCTACCTTTTTTGGACGGTAGCATCTGTTTTGTCCAATATTTTTTCATTAAAAAACATAAACAAGTGGTTTGTTTCTGATGTTGTCTCTGATTGGTGGTGTTGTGGGACTACATAGCATTTTTCAGTGGGATACTCTTATCATATATGTTTTCACTGACTATGCACTACTTGATTTTAGAAGTCCAAAAGAAAAATAATATCAATTTAAATATATAAACAGGTTTATATTCCACTTTATAGAATTAAGTCATATTTAAAATTCATTTTTTAATATCATCAGTTTTCATTTATTCAACATTTAAAATCTAGTAAAAAATTACTATTTAGACGTACAATTTGAGTCACTTAACGAAAACAATTTACCTTTTGTATAAACTTCATTACATTTTCTTATACTTGAATATACAATTTGTTTACTATTTTCGATACAAGTCAAATGGATTTTTTAAACACAGCTTCATATTCATAACCAATAGCAGCACAGTCACCACTTATCCAATTCAAACACTTACCATAACAATCATTTCAGTATCAATAATACTTCAAAATTAGATACAAAAATAGCTTTCCTCCGTAATTCAAAATAGCTTCCCTTGTTTAACAAGTGCTTCTATTCCAAATAATAAATCAATCAACCTCAACCATAAGCTCTGAATTCAATAAAAAAATTTCTTTAAAATCAAAAAGCTAATTTGAGAAAAGAAAGAAACAACTTCATGCATGGCATCTCCTAAACTATTTCATGAAAATAAAGATAAAAGTCTACTCGGACAAAGTAAAAGTTAACTTATACTCTTACTTTTTCTACCTTCAAGCTAAGTGAAGAAAAAATCTAGAATTTTATTCTTGAAAAGTTGAAAAGAAAAACAAAAAGAGAAAATTACTTAACCAATGTAAAAACTTGTGTGTGTTAACTTGTTGTGTTGCTTTTTTTTTTTCATAAAAAAAAAGTAATTATTTATCATCTATGACTTATAGTTGTTGTCAATGTATTACTTGTTTCGCACAGTAACACGCATCGTGGTGAAATTGGGTTTTCTATTAGACAAATCACGATGGTTCGTATTTAGGTTTTACAATGGTATTCATGGAGGTTTGAATTAGGTAAAATTTGGGATTTTTTTGCAGGTCTGTTGTGAAGCGCAATTCATCGTAATTTGAATTTGATTTTTAGGTTTATTTTTGCAGGTTTGATGCACATGGAAAAATATTTTTGGTTGGTGCTTAAATATTTTTGGGTGGTGTTTGGATGAGGATATTGCAATTGAAGCACGAAGCTCAATGTTCATGTGGTGGAGATTATACTGTGCGTGACATGGTGGGTGGTGGTACATTGGTGTTTTGGATCGTTCAATACGATAATTGAGAATGGAGAATGACACTTTCTTTTTGTTTAATTACAAACCTAAGAGACTCCACGTTATTAAATTATTCTACTTCACACTGATAATTCCCTGAAAGCTAATTTGTTAATCCAATTTAATAGCAGATAACTAATTATTTCAATCTTTCACTCTTAAAAACTCAATTAAAAAAAAATAGAAAAGAACCTGTTTAGAGAAACTCATCATAAATAAATAAGAAAATAGAATAATGATTAAGCCTTGCAGAAGAAAAATGAAAGTGAGAAGATGGAAGAGAATGTTGATGTCAAGTAATATAAAAACAGAAAAAGTCTCGTTAACAACTCTTTTTTGATCATTTTTAACAACGCATATGTAACAGTTTATAATTGGTGCGTTTACGAATAAAGAGTTGCTTCTTACATGACATGCAGTAGAAATGAGTGCACACAATGCAACTCAGACAGTGACGTGTGAGGACGCTCCACTCCGCCAACACCTCCGCGCCACCAACTTCCCTTTTCTACTTCCAACTTTTTTATACCTACCACTTATTGCGTCCTAATTTTATTTTTTTTTAATTTTGACATGAGATTATATTTCACATTTTATATTTGATACGTGTAAAAAACTTAATACGATATTATATTAATTTATTTTTAACGGTTGAATTTTTTTATCAAAGTTTAAATTCTAATTCCATGTAGTATGATTACTACGATATAACCTAGAAGTTTATAATTACATCGTGAGTAGTTTTTTCTTAATAAAACCTTTTTATTTTGTTATTAATATCCCAACACATTTGTTAATTTGCATAACAATAACCAAAGAAGACAAATGTCTTTTTATTATATTCTTTAATTAAAATTAGAATTTTACTTCAATATTTTTTACAGTAACTTTTCTCAAATATAAATTATACTCTTAGTTAAAACACATCACAAAATATAATTTAATTGCGATGCATATGCTTAGTCTTTTTGATGAGTGCATATTTATGTCCACATTTACGCTTTAAAATTCAAA
>NC_028357.1:49271779-49307662 GCF_000741045.1 Vigna radiata var. radiata
TTGTTCTTAAGCATTGCATAGCATACATAAGTTTCAGATATTCGAAAGCAATTCCGTGTTCGTTGGGAGACGACTTAGGGTTACTTTAGCCCTATCTACTTTCTTGAATACTACTAGGCAATACTGAAGTTGCCTTGAAAAGTAGTATTAATTTGATAGCTTCAACGACAGCTTATCACTTTTATATTGTTTTTTTTTTTGTTTATAATTATGTTACCTACTATACTTTTTTCGCTGTCCATCCTATGTGTTATGGAAGTAAAGATCTTCTTCTTTTTTTTTTTTGGCTATAGGAAGTGTACCTAATATCATATTAAATAGATTCACAATCCTTGAGTTTTAATTTTTTTTATGTTTTTAATAAATTATTATTCTCATTTCTTATCGTTTTAAGTAATAATTCATTTTGTTATATTTCTAAACGAGATTTACCTCTATCATATTCTAAAAAAATAATACTAATTTTTTTATTTTATTTAAAAATATTATATTAATTAAAAATTAAATATAAACTTATGAAAATTCAAATTCAAATTTTAAAACATAAAAATAAATAATTTCTATAAAAAATATATAGTTTAATACAAAAATATTAGAAAACTCATTTTACTAAATAATAGATTGGCTTATAAAAATAAAAATTTATACTCTTTAGAAAATTATTATTTTAATATAAAAATAAGTAATTAGCTAAAATGTACAGTTAAAATTATGGATGTATTACTAAATAATATAAAGAGTTAAATATGTTTTTGTCCCTATACTTTGGGGTGATTTTGTTTTTAGTCTCTCTTTCAAACTAAAGTACAATTTAGTCATTCAACTTTAGAAAACTCTAGTTTTAGTCCTTTTTACTAAATTTTTTTAACTTTATTTACTGTTTCAAGCACGTTTCATTATAGTATTTGGATTGTTTACATGACACATTTTTGCTTCAATATTAACTGAGAAACGCGTTTGAAACAACAAATAAAATTAAAAAAATTTGGTAAAAATGACTAAAACCAGAGTTTTATAAGGTTGAAGGACTAAATTGTACCCTAATTTGAAAGAGGAACTAAAATCAAAATCGCCCTAAAATATAGAGACTAAAAACATATTTAACCCTAATATAAATATAAATACAAATAAAATCATCATTAAAATTAATATATCAATAATAATAATATTATGTACGTGAGTTTTTATTTCATAGAAAGAATGCCATGTTATTTTTTGTCCTATAATAAGTTTTTCGAAGCTTACCTGCAATATAACTTTTTCACTCAACAAAAATATAAACACAACTTTTTATTTAGGGATTTACTTTGCAATGTACAATCAGTTTCCATTGTATGGATTATTCCCACAATGTATTAACATTGTTTAAGAGACTTTAGGAAAGATGAAATCAATTTTTTTATAATTAAATTAGTTAAATTTTATAATTTAAAACATATATTTCAAATTTTCATAAATTTTTATTACATTTTAGTATTTTTTTATACAAAATAAAAAATGTATTAAAACTTTTCAAAACACGAGAAAATCAGTTTATTAATACACAGTAAAAATTTATTCTTATTTTGAAATTTAAAAATCTTCTTAAATACTTATTTTATAATCTACATTTTAATAATATTTTTTAAAAAAATTATTCATATAACGTGTATTTGATAAAAGCCAAAAAGTTACCTACTGATTTAACTTATAACACCGATATAAAAATATTTTTAAGTGCTCTAAAATAACTTCTTCGAGAAGTTTTATAGTTTGCAATATATAAACTAGTTTAAGGTAGTTTCTAATTTATTTTATTATTTTTTGAAATATTAAACTATTGTTATTATTTTATTTATTATTTATTTAAATTTTGGTAAAAAAATTAGTCAGTGCATTATTTTCAATAGTTGCTTGATTATTTTTCATATTTTTTCATAACTTTTTAAAAAATAAATAAAAGAATTAAAAGTTTTAACAATAATTAAAAAAATTAAGCTATAATTGTGAGACTAAAAAAATAATATTAGAGTAACTATAGTTTTCAAAAATTACTCTTTATTATTTTATTAATAAAATGTTAAAATTATCAATATAATTTCTAGGAATGGAGTTTGATTTTGTGAAAACTATAATTTTTATAGGTTTTTTCTAATTTTTTTTCCTGGAATTTTGACTTTCTTTTTACCTTTTTGAAAATTAGTTATTATATAAGTGAATGATACAAGTAAACTTAGGTTTAGATTTTAAATCCATAAGACTTGAGTCTCAAAATCTCACATTACATAATATAAATTGTAAAAGATTTATTCAATTGCATGACTTATAATAATGATCATGAGAGAATTTTTTAAATGTAACTCTAGACTCATTTATGATACTTAGAGTTTAAGAACATCAGTATGATCTTTCGGTGGTTAAATGAATTACTTGTATCGATATCAGAACTTTATAATTAGTTAAAGTCTTAGATATATTATTTTGGTTCCTTCAAAATTATTTGTCAAGATCTATCATTGGGCGTCAATTATCTAATGTTGGATGCTAGTTATCTGACATAAAGTGCACTTATGATAGGTAAAGTCTTATAATTTTGAAGAAAATGGTGTTTTTATAATATATGAAAGTTATCATCTTTATTTCTTGTATGAACGAGAGTAATTATAAAGAGAATTGTTTTATTATGCAAGTGTTAAGGTATATATAAAGTGAGACTCACAATTGTGAAGTCGTCTTAATTTTACTAAACTCATAGACTCACATAAAAAATGAAGTTTAGGTAAAAAAGGCCAATCTAATTGGCGATACTATAAATACTTAATCTTATTATAATATATATGTGTCGAGTGGAGTCACATACTTTGTTTTTATTTGAATTTATTATAAATAAATTTTATAATAGGATTTCATGTATATCCGACTCAATACATATTATTTCAAAATTTGAGTTTATATAGTTTTAATGTCTTAATAATTGTTTGATTTTGATTGAATGGTTGTATGTTATATAAAATGTTAGTAAATTGCAATTGATTAAATTTGAAAGCTTGATTTATTTATATAAAATATATCCATTAACTTTTCCTTATAACTTATTTATAAGTTAATCAATTTTACTCTTTATTTTATCATTACTTGTCTTTTATCCAATATTTATTCAATATTCTGAATTAGTATTTATAAAATTATACATGGTAACTTATTTATAAAAAAAACTGCTTAATTAATATTATTTAAAGGAATAAAAGACAGATGTACAAATATTCTTAGCCATCAATGAGATGACAATGTAACAAGATTTTAATATTTATGGAATATAAATATGAAAATATATTATAAAAATAAATATGGTCATCCATACTTAATGTTGAATTTAAAATTTACACGTTAGAAACTCATGATTTTTTATTTTGAGTTAACTTATAATTAACTTATAAACTGTAAACTATAAACTAACTTGTGAACTAATTCATCAACTAGTTTTACCAAAGAATTAGCTTTGATAAATAAACTCATTCTTGATAACTTCTTACATTTATGACTATTCATATCATACCGTGTAAAGCAAAAGATGCTATTTAGGACACACTTCTCAACACAATTAAAGTATTAAAAATAAAAATAGAAATAGTTTTTTTAGTATAATGGATTAAGAGAAACCATGAGCCGATTAAAAGAAATCTTAACGTTGAAATAATTTTTTAATTGTTATGCATTATAAGGACACTTTTATAGTTATAATAATTAACAATAATTTTTTTAATATAGCTTTTAAAATACTACCAACAAAGTTATTAATGCAATATAAAAATATTTATATACATAAAAATATATTATTCTTAATTTCCGTGTTCTATATAGTTTAGTTTTAACTTAACAACGATTCTTGGTAATCTTGGAAAATAATACCAAGTGATATAAATGAAAAAAGAAATGACAAGTGTACTTTTTCAGTTTTTTAAGAAAAGCACAAGTTGGAGACACAGAGACCCACCACAAGCCCACGACGCTTCTCTCCTTCTCCCTCTGTTTTCTCTTCTTTACTTCTTTCTCTGATAAAACTGTCACCAACCCCCTTCCAATTCTCTCTCTCTCTCTCTTTCTCTCTCACACACACTCTCTCTTTCCCTGCTTTTTTATTTTATTTTTCCTGTCATTCTTGTTCTTCTTGTTCTTCTTTTTCCCTTGCAAATATACGTATGATACAATATAATTGATAAGCGTTGAAGGCATAGTTGCTTGAAGAGCTGAAACGTATAATCGCCTTGATCGTTTGAATCTATGGAACAACTTGTCAACTTCATCATCCGGCCACCAAGGTATCATTTTCTTCCCTCCAAGTATCGCATCCTTTACATCCAAACACCTTTTCGAATCAAACTATTCTCTTTTTCTCTTTCCAAAATTCCCAGATGGGGTATCTTCTTCTGCTTGGTGTTGTTCACTTTGAAAGCGATGGTGTTCAATTTAAAGTTTTGATTTTTAGTCCTTAGAAAGCCCCAGCTCAGCTTGGACTTTCGCAATTGAATTTAAGTTTCATTGTGAATCTCCACAACTCTTTTTTTTTTTTTTTTCAAAAGGGAAAAACTGAAGCAGATGCAAGTAGATTCAGAATTTCACTTTCTTTGCCTCTTTTTTTCAAAAGGATAATTTTTCGGAGCTCTAACATCATTTTAATTTGGTTAACTCTTTGTTTGGTTAGAAATTGAGATCTAATTTTAAGCTACCCCGGGGATGTTCTTTGTCACCTCATGTTCAAGTATTAGATTTTCATTCTTCCAGCAAGAAAAGGGTCTTTTATAAACCCTTTTAGAGTTTTAGTTTCTTTTCTTATGGATTCGTTCTTTTTGTGTTCTGAAGAATGGACGCACCTGTCGTGTAACTTTACGTGGTATTGATATGATAGACGTATCATAGACATATAAACTTTAACTTATCCAAACACACATATGATAATTAGTTGTTGACTGGTTATTTATGCCCAATATTCAGTTGCTTATTGCTTTTTGAATTTTTATATTCTGACAAGTGAGATCTATCAAATTCATTATCCCTGAAAGAAGAAATCGAAAAGGAATGGATTCATTCTTTGAATGTGTGTGTGTGTATGTATGCTGAGGAGTTTTACCGAAAAGGTGCGTCTTTGGAATCTTGAGGTATTAATAGATGCCCAGTTGCAATATAGGCCTTGAGATAGCACTATACATGCTATACACTTCTATGCAGTATGCTTGTCACAGAATAGCTACAAACTTTTACTTCAAGAGATATCTCAGCAATTATACCTAAAGATGAATAGCGACTTGTGTTATGTATATCAGTACACGCCTAGCTGATTTATTTACACTATCTTTGTTTCGTATTTAACTTCATCTTTTAAGTAAATAAATCATATCTTTTATTTGGATGCAGAGCTGAATATGACCCCAAAAGTGATTTATTGGAGCAGGAGTTCATGCTGAAAGGGAAATGGTATCAACGGAAGGATGTAGAGGTAAGTTTAAAATAGCATAATTCAGTGCATTTGCAAAATTGTTTTCAGCATTTGCCATGTGGAAATGCATTGAAGATGATTTTTATCTTATTTTATAGTTACCATTTAGAAGGTGAAACTATGATATGACGAGAAAAGTATCAGAATTGAATTTCTATTTTAGGATAATTATTTCTCAATTGAAATTGTATTTTATAAATACAGTGTATGTAAGTGATGTTCTAAAACTTCTGTCCTCGTTGATTTAACTTTTTCCCCATCATGGCAATTTATTCAGTCATACTTTATCATTTTTTGTTGACAACCTGCATGGTCAGCCTGTCATGTAGATTTGATATTCTGCAGATAAAAAACAGTCGGGGTGATGTTCTTCAATGCAGCCATTACATGCCGATAGTCAGTCCTGAAGGAAAGCCCCTGCCTTGTGTTATATATTGTCATGGAAACAGGTGATTGTCGGGTGTTACTTTTTTCTTAGCCAGCACACTGTTGCTTTAAAGAGTTCCTCTGAAACTATAGAAGTTCTTCTGAAAGTTTTAGAGTGCTTTCTAGATTGTGTATGAAATTTAGATACTGACAAATTATAACGTGTTCTGTGACTTTCTTTGTTGATGTGTATGATCTATAAAGCATCCATACTGACGTTTCACGGATAGGTATTTGATACTGATACTTAGATATATCATTGACTCACATCTATGAATATCTGATAGAGTCAGGAATGATGCTTTAGAAAGGGAATGAGATTGATATTATTGCTGTTTGAAGGACACAATAACCATTGAGTTATGATAATAATAATAATTGTTCATTTTTATTTTGCTTTTAGTAATATCCAAGAATTATGTTCTTAATCTGAATTGAAATTATTATATATTTGTCATGATTTATGAGTTTCCATATATTTTCTTAAGAATAGCCGTATCAGATACATATCTGTGCACAATAGTGTATGTATGGCATTGGATAGTTTATAGATTTCAAATTTTATAGGGTGGTGCTGACTGAGTAATGTGTTTGTATGACAGTGGATGCAGGGCTGATGCTAGTGAAGCTGCTATAATTTTACTTCCCTCAAATATTACAGTTTTTACTCTGGATTTCTCGGGATCTGGAATTTCTGGAGGGGAGCATGTTACTCTTGGCTGGAATGAAGTAAGTGCTTTCTCAGTAGCCTTTTAAAAACATCAAATTTTGTTGTTTTATTATTAATATACATAGTCTTTTTATTGTGTCATTTATCCACTCTCGTGGTGCATATGAATTTTTTCTCTTATTTCTCCTACGTAATTATTTTGAGTAAGTGTGAGAAGGACATTAAATGAAAGAGATATTTTGACAAGTTCAAAGTTCTATTATTTCCTTATGTGGACTAGCATGCATATTGGACGGAATACACATAAGTAAACCTCATCTAAAGATAGTTTCTAGAACTTGCAAGCTGTTGGTTTTGGTTTTTGTGAATTTGACCCAACATTATTAGTCCAAGTTAAGTTTAGTAATTCTAGTAGCAATATGTCTGTGTCATCAGTGGAAACTGTGAAACTTAGATATGATTGGACCGGACAATTATCTTCTGTCACACTAGAACAAGAAATGTTTTCAGTTTTTTCTTTGTTTGGAGTCTGTGTACACATGTTTGTACTACTTGCTTTGTTGTCTTTCTTCATTATGAAATGATTGTTTGTCATCGCTTGCTATTCTCAGAAGGATGATCTGAAGGCTGTGGTCAACTATCTGCGTGATGATGGAAATGTCTCTTTGATAGGCTTGTGGGGTCGCTCAATGGGAGCTGTAACAAGGTAGTTTTTCATCATCATCATCATCATCATCCACGTTTTGCTTTGAACTTGCTTTTGTAATGAGGTTTAGGAAAGGTTTGCCAGTGAAAAAGGGACTGTCTAGGACCGTAGCAAGATATTGGAATTTGTTTGTAATTACCCTTTTTTCTGTAAATTGCAGCTAAGATTTTTCCAACAATTGGTATAATGCTTCCTCATTTAAGATTTTGCTATTATATGGCAATGGTTGTAGGATGCTAAAGTCACTGAAGTATTGTGCATTGGATGGTCGCTATAGTGTTGTAAAATTCGTGCTTGGATTGTGTGACCTGGAAGGCACAAGACCCATTTTTTCCCATTTGTTCTCTACTCATCTCAGACAGATTGCTTGTTATATTTGTGTCCATGTCTGTTCTCTGGTCTGTGAGAGTTTCTTGTCTGTGATGGTGCAATGTAGCGTTTCTCTTCTTCTTGGTATGTTGAAGTTTTAGGGCTAGCTGAACTGCTAAAGAAGTTCTTCCTCATGTTTTTCTTTTTGTTACTGAAACCCACAAATCGGGCTTTTTTTCCTCTTCTGAAATGCAAGATACTTGGACTGATTTTTTTCCGTCCTCTGTTTACTCCCCACACTTTTCAATATAGAATTATTTGAAATATTGTCAAAGAATAACTATTAAATAAATATCTAAATTCTTCCTTGAAGTTTATTATATCTAAATATAGTATTAGATATATTAATATATTTTTTAATTTCAGCAAGATCTTGCAGTCTATGTTAGAACCACACAATTTATGATCCTTCATCCCTCTCCTGGTCTTAGTTAAGATCTCAATTTGACAACCTTGAGTGGCTGAAATGGCCTGTGAGAGGAGGTTTCTATTGATGTTTTTAAAAAACACGTCATTTATTGAACTCATGTAGGTTTTATTAATGCTTAATTAGTTCAACCATGTTCAAATACGTGATCATTCAACATATAAAATCATAATAAATCAATTTAGATAAAATTTAAATTAATATAAATGGATAAGTGTATGTCTTGCTACTAGATGAAAAATAAATACTAGAAAACTAAACAATATGAATGCATACATGGACCTTTTACTTGTCTAACTAGTTTTCTAGATTTCGGGTCACATCAGCCTGTTTAGTCCTTTTTTACTAGATTGTGTATAATACTGCTTTTATCCCGAGGCTGAATTACATCACGTGTTTTACTGTACTAGGAAAGTTGTTAGCTGTTCTGTATTTGTGACAGTACCTTCCTCCCTTGGTGGAAGAAACTCATTCATATGTTTGTTCCCCTCTTTATTGGAATAGTTCTCATTGATAAGTGCACTAAATATAAGTACCGTGATTATAGCTATTCAAACATTACATTTTAGCTAATGCATATGTTTTTTTCTCTGAACAATTTATGATTTTATTACTTGCAGCCTTATGTATGGAGCTGAGGATCCTTCAATTGCAGGGATGGTTTTAGACAGTCCCTTTTCTGATTTGGTTGATTTGATGATGGAACTTGTAGATACATATAAAATTCGTCTTCCAAAGTTCACTGTGAGTATATAATAGATTACTTTTGGTTCTTTACTTTGAGGTTACCGAAACTACTTTCAGTCTATGCTGGCATGCCTCACTGATATTTGACACGAAATAAAGAAGTTTGATCGGAAGTGACGCAAATACTGTTGAACTTCCATGTCTATCCAGTCTGAAATTTAATAGCTCTTCATGACCTGTTATCACGACCAAAAACTGTTTTTGAATTTGTAACTGGAAAATTTTACTGATAGGAAATGGAGTATAGCTCCTTACTATTGGGGAAATCCCTTAGTTACGCTAAAGTAAATTTAGAAACAGATGCAGATCTTTGAAGAAAGTCTGCCAACTTCCCTGCCCAAAGGGTCCCAAATCTTTGTGTAATTTCTTGGTTAACTTCTACTCTTGCTCTTCACATTTATGGTTAATCTTACTCCCATGAACCAAATTGGCCCTTCATTTGTAATTCAATATAGGCATTCTGTTATGCAGTTTAACTAATGTCTTGTTTTTGTGCATGTAGATTTAAGATTTTTTAACATGTTACATATTTTATTTGCTTCTATTGTTATTTTAAAATTCAGTTTAGTTAGATTATTTTAGAACCCATTTATAACTGCTTAGTACATATCTGTAACTATGGAGGGAGACGCACACATGCAAAAACAGAAACAGTTGCTCTAGGACACTTGATAAATATGAATTTTTAATTCCGTGCATGTTGGATATGGACAAGACAATGTCCATGCATCACAGGTTACTGGATAGCAATTGGCTGTCTTGTGTACCATTTCAAAGACATTTGAGCTAATTTCTGCCTTTAGCTAAAGCTCTAAGTACTTTTTTCTCTTTAATGATCATCCCAAAAATTCCTCTTCTGGTACATAAAACTTCTCTTCAATGGACATGTGTTAAAGCATGTTGAAGTTTGATCGAAAAGCTATTCATTTCTTGTAATGTTGGGGTCCATTGGTAACTTGTAGAAAACCCCATAACATGTCTAGGGTCCTTAAAGTTTGTACGCAAGAGGTTGAATTACCTACTTTGCATTACCCTATACTTTTTTGATATTGATTCCAAATATTTAAACTTAGAAACCAGTGATATAAGATCTCCAATTTTTGCTTCCAAGAGTATTCCTTACTAAATTTCTATCCAATTCCTACTTTAGCAAGTTTGTTTCCATAGTTTTAGTTTATAAGCAAATCCAAAACAAAACAAATAAGGACGTAAGGTTGAGCCTTACTGTAACCCTATCTTTACAGGGAAGTCCTTGGTCTGGTCTCAGAGTTCTCACACAAGTAGGCTGATAAAAAAGGAAAAAGTAATCTCATCACACATGTTGTGTATAGTCCATATTTACGCAACACAACACTTCTCTTGGAACTCGATCATATGCTTACAAGCCAATGAAGCTATATGCAAGTCTCTTTGTTTTCTTTGTTACCTTTTTATTAACCACTTTAAAATATAAATGACATTTGTTGTAGACTTTCCTGACAGAATTAGTAAGCCAAGTGATGCCTTGTTTTGTTCTCATTACGAGAATAACTTGTTAGTGCCATAACTCACTTTAAGACCGATTTTGTTTCATTTTTCTTGTTACAGGTGAAGTTTGCAATCCAGTACATGCGAAGAGCTATTCAAAAGAAGGCAAAATTTGATATAACGGACCTCAATACCATTAAGGTTGTTTATCCTTTGTTTATTTAACTTTTATTTTATGATAGAATAGTCTTTTATTGAAAGAAATCAGTATCACTTGCCTGATTTTATAAAATGATTGATTAGTTAGTTTGACAAAAAAAATTATAAGTTATTACTGCTTTGTTTTTTCTTACCATTTTTCTATACAAGTTAAAATGACCAACTCTGTAGAAATTATATAATATTTCCTTTTGCTGGCGGTAGCATACACTTATCAATCAGTCAGTCAGTTATATTAATCTCCAAGCTTATACATGATTTAGTTAGTAATTCATAAATATATATTGCCTTAAAAATTTCAGGTTAAGTTTTTTGTAGATCAAATTGATCAATTGCTATGATCATAGGTGGAGAAACTTTTGTTAGTGAATAAAGAAAGTTGTAGTTCGATGCAAATGGTACATATTTCCAAATAGTTCAGAAAATGCTATTTGAAGGATTTATTTTGGTAACAAGTGGAGCAGTCGTGCATCTTGTTCTTCTTACTTTTTAATTTGTATAATTGTAATCGTAACTAATTTAAAGTATGTCTCAAATTTTGGAGACCTATAGTTGATTGAATACCTATACTGGCCAAGTACTACTAATTTGTGTCCCTTACTTTGTGGGGCCACTGGCAACATTAGAGTGTGTATGGATTTCTGTTTGAAGCACCTGAAAGGGAATCCAAGCACGTACTAGGCTTTTTCAGGATCTAATTTTTGTCCATATAATGATGCAAAACTAACAAATAACGTGGACAAGTGTTTTGTTTTCCTCTTGAGCATATCTGGCGTTCAGAATCTCAGAAATCAATATTCTGAACTGTATGCAAAACTTATTGAAAATATCCGGGGGAGAAAACAATACAAATTTATTCCTATTGGTTTTACTCATTTTTATCTTCTCCATATCAATTAATTATTTGTTTATGTTGCAGGTGGCGAAATCTTGTTTTGTTCCAGCTTTACTTGGGCATGCCATTGAGGATGATTTTATACAGCCCCATCACTCTGATCGGATATTTGAGGCTTACATGGTATGTCTAGAGTTCTCTTATGCCAGTTTCCTTGGAGGACTTGAAAGATGTGATTATTTGTTCAATAATAATCTCAACCAAGCAGACACTGACCCATTCTTCTAACTATACTATATATTCTATGCAATTGGATTTTCTTTTTGTTTTATCCCTGTTATTTTAATCTTTAATATTGCTGTCCACACTTTGTAGGGAGACAAAAACATAATTAAATTTGAGGGAGATCACAATTCTCCACGTCCTCAGTTTTACTTTGATTCCATAAACATTTTTTTTCACAATGTTTTGCAACCTCCGGAAGATGAGGTTGGGGAATCATTTTTTGACCCTGTGAATGATTACTTTGGTAAGGTAAAATCAGCAGTGCTTCTCATTGGTTCCACTTTATTTGGATTTCAATAGTCCATCTTGTACATCTTCTAAAAATTGGCTTTTTTCCCTCAGGACGTTTGGAGATCTGTGCATGAATTAGGCTACAACATTGAATCATCATCAAGAAACAAAGGCATGACTTAAGTACCTATATTCTCTTAATTTTTTCTACTATATTGATTTGTATGAGGATCAGCACTTAGTACCTTCCATTTTTTGCAAATCTTTTACATGCTTCTTTGTTAGATGCAGAACCTTCAGCAAGCAGTACGATAAATGCCATTGAGCAGGTTCGTTCAAGACGACCAATGAGTAGAATGGAGGTTTGTCTTTATCAACTCTTAATTTACTGTTAGTATAGCATGTAAATATGTTTGGCTGAGGAAGTGTACTCTGTATTTTGAAAAGGGTTATGATATAATTTTGGTTCATATCCATGCATTCTTTTTTTATTTTCTTATATTCAAAAAGTTATGACTGATCCATCTTTGGTATATGAATGATTTTTACGTTAGATGTTGAGAGCCTAAACGACTCTCCTAGTTTACCGATGCTTGGGACTGGCTATGAAACCATAGACCCTTCTTTACCCAGGCTAGGGACTAGCTATATAACAATAGAACAGAGTTTCTTAAATGAAACAGGTTTTTAATTTAGTTTGTGTGTTATGCATAATGTTGTTTTCAATTTTGATTTACTAGTTGGAGCAATAACGAGGTGAAGTCTACAGCTCAAATTGAAAATGAATATGTAAAGAGACCAGAAATATACATTTTTATCTCTGGATGTGATAATCAATTTTCATTGGGCAAAAACTGTGTTATTTTCACAGATGTCACTAAAAATGATTGTTCATATTGGAAATAAATTGATTTTTTGTGTCTAGGAACTGAATTAAAAATGAGTAAGGAACAAAAACAATTTTTTTAACCATTCAAAAATAGGATGATGATCTCGTTATGAAGAAGACAGAAACAAGTGTAGATGACTCCCACCACCACCATTAAAAAATAGGATGATGATCTCGTTCGTTATGAAGAAGAAAGACAAACAGGGTCCACCACCATTTATTTTATTATTGTATCTTTCTCCCTCATAACATGGCATATGACGCCCCTTACTAGCATTAGATGATCTAGATCCTAAAATATATTTTTGCATAAGAATACTCAAGTCGGATATTAAACTTAGATGATTGCATTTGGCTAACATCAGAGGAGAGTGTTTTGGCTGTTTGACCTATATGATGATCTTGTTTAAATTCTTTAATTTGCATGGTTTTTATTTTTTAGAAGTAATATGTTGTATGACTTTTCTTAGGTTCCATCTGATATTTCTTCAAAAGATGAACGTCATGAACATGAGGTATTTCCATCTCACTTTTTACCTTTAACATTATTGAAACGTTTTGCCTTATTCTTCAAAAATGCATTGCAATTTTTTTCTGTAAACTATATGCATGTATGGCTTTGGTTATCAAGCACCAAATGGGTGATGGTAACTAAGTAAGCATCCAAACTACTAAAAAAGGGTGTGATTAGAATCACTTTTTGTTTCCTGTCTTGTCATGAAAATAGCAGTACTTGCCGTTTCTAAATAAGTAATGATGCCATGACAATCAACAGTTTCCTAAATGTTATGTACCTGAGCTTCAAGAATGTGATGTATTCACATTTAGTGGGTGGTGATGAAATAATAAATAAGCAAAAAAGTACAACAGTAAGGGAAGAGGGAACCGAGCACAAATGAACTAGAGTCTTACGTTTTTCATGATTTGTTTGTTTAGCAGGAAAAGGGCGGTGATCATTCTCCATCACCATCATCAATGATTAGCTTTGAATTGTCAAATGGTGATCCTTTTGGACCCCATGTTCCAGCCGCATTGGAAGATGATCAATACGTTGAATATCAACTGGATGACCTTGCAGGTTTTCCATCTACTTCTGAGGAGGAAGAAAGAGTGAGTTGACTTGATGACTTCTACATAACCTAACACCTGCTGAGCATTCTGTATCCTCCTTACATTTGATTTGTCCGTGCTATTCAGATGTTCATGGAAGCAGTGATGGAGTCACTCAAGGACCTAGAAGTACGAAATTCAAATGCCGAACAACCAACAAGTAGCGTTAGCACTTTGTCTGTAGCGGGTATAGAGCCGTCTGATAAAGATGCTTCCTCACAAGAGAATTCAAGATCTACGGAGACAGAATCTTCCTCACTCAAACACAGCACAGATTCAACAAAATCTAAAACCACTTCCTCTGCTTCAGAAGAATGTGAGACATTGGAAGGCGAGTCATATTCCATTTCAGTAAACCATTCTCAAAATGTGGTTTCCAAACCGAGTCTTTCATCAGAAAAGTTGCAGTCACAGTCACAGTCCCAGTCCCAGTCCCAGCCGCCACTGCCGCCAGCATCAACAGGCACATCATCAGTAATCGAGTCCAGCAACACAAGTGATTCTGCTCATAGCAGCAGTTCTGGTAGTTTGAAAAGTTCATCAGAGACTGACATATCACACAATACAAAAGCCACAGTAACTGTTGTCAGGAATCCCGCAGGCCATGCCATGGACGGCTTAATGCGTCGTTTGGATTTCAATTTTTTCAAAAACAAATAGCCATAGCCATTATGATCAGATGATTGATTCTCATTTATACGTTGTTTCTGTAACTAAAAAAAAATTCATAGTTTGTATCAAAGAAATAGGTTGCTCGTGTGTAAATTTGTTATGTTTAGATTCTCAACTAACAAATCAAACAATATTCTTTGACTGTAAGTGAGATTTGTCATATTTTGCTGCCTTTATGAATTTAAATGGGAACATTCTCTCCACTGTACTCAATATTTGAACAATATTCTGGATGCTCTCGTCTTTCCTTCCCATCAACTGTTGAGTCGCTTCAGATGTGTTTTATGTTTTGTTAGGGTTTTGTCAACTATACACGTTTGATTAAGATATTTCAAATAATTTAGGATTAAATATGATTTTAGTTCTTATACTTTGGGTGATTTTGTTTTTAGTCCATTTTCAAATTAAGATACAATTTAGTCTTTCAATAAATAAAATTAAAAAATTTTGGCAAAAATGACTAAAATCAAAGTTTTCTAAAATTGAAGGACTAAATTGTATCTTAATTTGAAAATGGATTAAAACTAAAATCGGCCCAAAGTATAAGGACTAAAAACATATTTAACCCAATAATTTAAAATCAATTGGCTAATCTAATTATTTTAGGATACTTAATGAAATCTTAAAGAAATCTTATTGATAGATCTAATTAAAAGTAACTAAGCTTAATTCAAACTCTCAGTATATCAAAACTTAATTAAATATTTGCAAATAGTTCAATACTTCAAAGTTAATTTTCACCTTTAATTTACGAGTGCGACAAAGATTTGCTTTCAGAGAGGTCGCAGAACAGTTTATGCAAAGGTGTGCTATCCTGACGTAAATGTCCTGGACAACCGAGACTGAGAGCTGCATTATTGGAGTTTTTTGGAGGCTTCTGTGATGTCATTGACATTTATATTACATTGACTCCACTTTAATATTTTCTGTTTTTGATACGAGGAAACATACTGCAAAATTTTCCATGATTGCTATGTCATTTTTTCTCCCAAGATGTTTTCATGCGATAATTTTATTAACATCCTTAACTACAGCGCCAAAACATTTGAAACCTATGTAACTGGAAGCCCTAGTTGAGCTAAGAAAAGCCACAAAATTTCGAGTTTGGTCTAAATGTAGAAGCAAAATGGATCCTTCATAATTGAAGTTATAACTTGGTATTGTTTCAGAGAAAGCATGCAGGCATAAGAAGTAAAATGTCAATAATTTATTTCAAGTTCAACATTGAATCTGGAAAATCAATGAATAATTTATTGAGTTAGTCTTTTCAGCCGCAGCAAACATGCTTGTCCTTTGTACTGTAGTAATATGGTCCATGATGGTTTACCTATCTTCCATCAATTTCAGTGCCATGTCAACGAGTGACTGAGTTGTTATATTGTGCCGGTTAAGTCCAACTGTGCCGGAGAAAACATTAAAGCTTTCAAGCTCCGATGTGGTCTCTAAGACATCCTCCAACACCGCTTCCATTCCCATACCCTTGAAGGTGTCTATGTTTTCTGATTTGTCTTTCATCATCCAAATAGCCAACTCTATCACGAACCTCCTTATCCTTGGGACCTTGGTTGGGGGATACTTGTGTTTCTTCAGAATCTGGACCAATTTGTTTGCTAGTTCAGCCTCGGTGATTCCAGCTTCTTCAAATACAATGCTTGATTCATGAGTAGTCATGTATCTGAAAACGTTTGCAGCTAGTCCAATCATCATTTCTTGTATCTTGTTTTCTTCTGACATGATCGCCTTAAGTATCTGCAGGAATTAAAAATGATAAGAAAACTCACGAACTTCAAAAAGTACCTCATCCTAGCTTCTCTAAATGTGCATAAGTTTATTTTATTTTAATTGTGTTTATGGAGAAATTTATCTCAGCAAAACCAAAAAACTAATGATCGCTTAGAATAATAATAATGGTCAGAGATTAACACTTACTATTGGTGCTGCAGTTGTTACCCCCTTTAGCTGGTTAAACAATTCTGGTCCACTGTAGGTGCATAAATTTTTTAGAATTCTAGCTGCATTGACCCGAAGCAATGGATCTTTCAATGCTTCTTCGAGCCTTTCTAGTACTCTCAACTTCAAAATTCGATGGCAGTTGTTCTTGCTTTCCGAAACCAGCATTGCAAGGGCCTCACCGGCAACAATTTTTATATGTTTCTGATTTTCTGGTATGTTGTGCCTGAAAAAAATGTTGAACAGTTCTTTAAGCACTCCACCAGTGCCCCCTATTCTTTCCGTTGCATCCTCTTCCAATGCCAGGCTGGTCAAAATTTCAATGCCCAGTTTCTGTAGAAGAGGATGCTTCTCTCCATGTCTCAAAATGTCTCTAATATTGCTGATGGTGAAAACTATCTCCGAAATCTCTCTTCGAAGATATTTCCCAGTAGTGCCAACAGTGCTAGCCAACATCTTCACCAGTTGCAAAGACCTCTTCACGGTTACGACTTGCGTTGAAGTAACATTTTCACTCTTCAGCAACCATTCTTCAGCATGTGTGAAGTCTATGATCTTTGGAAGAAGGCCCCTTGTGTTTCCAATCTTTCCACAGTTGTCAAGATCACGTGCAAGTTTTTTCAGTATGAGGAGTCCCAATTGGTTAAATGTACAGAACCCATAATTTTGGTGATCAAATACAAGTTTCTTTTCCCCTATCTCATCAGCTGCAGGAATTACACTCCTATTAGTTTTCAAAAGAGATGATATTGATTCCATTGCTCCTGGTATTCCAGCTATTCGGAGAGAATTCTGCTTCTTGCCAGCTAGTTTTGACAAAATCTCTGCAGCCGAGAGCCTAATCTCTTCCTCCTTAGGGTCTGTCCAATTCAACATCTCAACTAGTCTCTCCGCTACTGATATATCAATTCCAATCTTTTGAAGGGTATCATCAGAAAATCTTTCACTGACTGAAAACTGTCTAAGAATTCTTGCTCCAATGAGCTGCTCATCAGGTGAGTTAGAAGCCAACAAGTCCATAGAGAAACTTACCATATCCATTTTCAAGCCATCAAATATGCTTCCATTGACACATCTTGAATAGGCATCATAGAAGAACCTTCTAGTGGATACCATTCCCGGTGGCCCCAACTCACACTCCTTGTTAACCTCTTCCAACAGCTTGCAATAGCTGACTTGCCACTCCCAATAGGCCTTTTCCATCAGAAACAACAGAGCTTCTGCAAGAGCCAACGCATAGAAGATGGAAAGAGCTGATTTGCGGTTCCTCTTGTCAGTGTCTCCCTTTGCCACCTCTCCGTAGTTATGCATCACAAGCTTTATTAACGAGAGAACCACACAAGCTGTTGCAGAAAGAAGCTGTAGCCAATAGAGAAGCCTACTAACATGCCTTGCAAGGAAAAACCATTTAGCATATGGTAGGAGTGGAACATCTGAGCTAACCCACATCCTAGTTGGTGTCCTTGTTGGGGTAGCATCAGCTGCAACATGTTGGTGGTGATGGTTCTGAAACAAATGAGAAATATCAAAGCAAAAAAACATTAGTAGTTATGGTATTCCAACAGAAAGCAAATGCTTAAAAAAGATGTGTACTGGCAAAGTCTTCGCAGTATGCTATAGTTTATTGATATGATTTACTTACCAACAACCAAGCATATATTTACAGTGATGTCTTTTCATAAATATATGCATACTTTACCGAAAGATAGAACACTTTATTAATTATAAAAATCTCTAAAAGTATTGCTTTTCGTGAAGGGGATTACCACTACCTCAGTGATAGACCATGTGGCTTGGTGCTGCCATTCAAGTTCATGGCTCCTGCTGAAAATCCTGGTTCCTTCAACAACAAGTATGATAGTGATGAACCAGAAGTCGGTTTTTTCTAAGGTGATGGCGAAACCACCGAGAAGGACAACGGTTGCCCAAATGAAACCGAGAGTTCCCAACCCGGTAGCTGCTTTTTCAAGCACTGCAAGCTGGAGGGCAAAAAGGGTGAGCTTCTTTTCCGGTGCTGAGGTTGTTGGAGAGACAGAATTGACAGTGCTGTTACTGTCCAACTTGTCTATGCTGCTGATGCCACGAGGCTCAAACATGGTGGTGCCTATGCTGATGGTTTCGCTGAGCCTCACCATTTGGAGTTCATCCACTTGTACATGAATGCTTCCCTCTCCTTCCATTGTACATGAAAGCTAGCTGCAATGCAACCACTGAATGATTAACTTTTGTTGAAGGTTGACAAAAGATGATGTGATATATAATGAAAGTTTTATAGAAGTGTGATGACAGAAGGAGAGTTTTATACAAGAATGAGAATGGCAAGCTTTGGGGGCACGCTCATGGTGTGGTATGGCATGATAAGAGTAACTTCAAGCTTCTCTTTCTGCCCACTAACTTGTCCAAAGGGTTAACGTTGCTTTCTTTGCTAAATTTCCTCAAGCTTTCATATTAGAACTTTAGCAAACATTATTTGGATAAAGCATGAAATTATGGACATACTGTGTGACATTATTATGTGACATATATAGTACATACACATCCTCAAAATAATTGCCATTTGACTCTTTCCATGCCAATTTCTTCCTTGGAAGAAACCTAATCAAACATTTTGTTAATATATAGCACTGCCGAATTTCCTGTTTGTGGATTGCAAGTTACATAATCAGGTCGTGTGATTGGGGCATGAACCTTGGAGTATACGGTTGGATATGTTTTCATTCTAATGCGATTCAAACTACAAAGAAAATAAGACAATATTTGAAGTTATCCTACTATAAATGTTTCTCTTCACCATCATTTTATTTATTGAACCTATAGCTTAATTTCAATTAGTGTAATATAAAATTGGTGTTAATGTTGAATATATACAAAGTCTCATATAAAAAAATAGAAATAAACACGACTATATATATATATATATATATATATATATATATATATATATAAAAGATATCACTATTAATAAGAGACATCTTGTAGTAATATAAAAACAAATTCCCAAACATAAATTGTGTAAATTATTAAAATAAATATTTAATTTTACTGAAGTTAACGTAAGAAGATGTCAATATAATACGTTACATTTTACTTTCTCTTTTTCTTTACAAATATTTTTTTTTTATAATCATGAAACGACCTTTTTTCTTTTCATTTCTAAATCAGAAATAGATGCTGATCATACCTAAATAAAATTCATAAAACCTAATTATTAAATTTCAAGGTAGAACATAAACAATATAAAATAATGTAACTTTGTTTTATTTTATTTTTATATTGATATTATTTTATCAATGATTGAGTTTTACTTTTGCTAATCTTAAATACTATTAGTTTTTTTTTTTAACAAGGATTAGTTTTCAACTGAAAACATATTTAATGTTTATTATTTCATTTACTCAAATCTTGAATAATAGTAATAATAAGTAGAGTTACTTTGAAGGTCTCTAATTTATTCCACAATTTACAGTTAGATTTATAAGTTATTTTTTAATTTAGTTCCCGATCTTATATTAGTTTCTAATCAGTTTCTTTCATCAAACAGTTGTTATAAAATATTAAAGAATTAAATACGTTTATAGATATTGATCAATCAAACTTATCCTAATTTTAATGCAAATTTTCAATATTAATCTATTGTTCAGCATTTTAAATTGGATATAAGGATGAAGATGACTATTTATATATTTATAATGTGCTTATGTCAATATCTCATACATATTTTACGTTTTAAAGTATTAAAATAATTATAGCTCACTAACTAGCTTAAAAAACTCATATTGATCGTTATCTATTATAGTGTTTAATTTTATAATTTTTTTTCTGCACAATTTTCCTTTTTTATATCTTAGTTATTGGTTTAAAATTTTAAAAACTCAAACTTTTAAGATATTTTCTCTCTTATTTCATTCTTAATCATAATTTTATTTTTTTAATTTTGTTTAAATAATGTATTGCATTTTAAAAAACAAAAATCTCAATTTTATTGAATAAAATAATTTTAAAGAGATATATTTGATTATTTCTACTCATTTTTAATATTTTTTTATTTATCTTTAAGATGATAATGATTGATACTAAGTGAGACTGTTTAAATTGTTAAATCCTTATTTTAATAAATAACATAAAACATTTGTTTTATCTATTTTCTTTTACTCTTAATTTCAATTTGTTTAAAGAGATCTTGATTTTGGAAAAAGAAAAAACTTTCATATTTTTTTAATAATTTAACATTTTCGATATTCTCATATTTTCCTCATATTTTCAAGGTAAGTTTCTCATCAGAATTTTAGTTACACATATTTTTTCATTGTATAATTTCGTTCAAGTAATATAATACACTGTAGGATATACAATTCTCAACTTTATTGAATCAACATGTTTAATCATTTTTATAATTATTTAATCTTTATCAAATCTTTACTTGATAGTAATAATTTTATACAAATATAATTAAATTTAAAACAAGTTTACAATATTTCATTCAATTAACAATTAAGGATACAAATTATTAATTAAACTCTGGAAGAGAGTCAGCCTCAAACCTGACCTGAAGAAACAGAGAAAGATGGGATTGTTTGACCAAGACAATACAAATCACTTATATTCTGCAAGTGAACACCACAAATAAGCAGCAGCAGCAGCTGCATTGCCTTCATTCCATGCTTGTCAGATCATTCCTTCTCTGTTGGTAACGAACTAGACAGAAAGAATTGCACCATGTTGAACCTTCCAAACTTCCAGCTGGAGACTTCTTTAGATTATAATCCCTATATCTCTCTCACTGATTGATGTTGTTGATGCTATGGCCACTCCTATCTTTGTTCAATTCAGATGATTGATTGATCTGGTTCTGTATGAACAACAAACCCTAATATGATGGCACAAAGCAATTGCAGGGCATAAATTCAACATTTTCAAAATCAATACCAACTACCACCAGGTCCCCCTTGAGCAGCAGCAACTTTGCGTGCAAGATATTGAGGCTTTGTCTGAAGTCCATTAGCACCTTCAATTCCTTCAACTGCCCTCTCAATTTTACAGTTTGGGTTTCTTCTTGGGTATGAACAGCTTTGAGCAGCATACTTGGCTGAAACAGACGGGTTTTTACCCGTCTTCCGCTGCTCAGTCTCGGCCACCCTACTGTTGTTGTAATGCAGTACTGAACCTACAACTTTTCCTGGACGTGCTGCAACACCTGAGACATGTGAACCAAATTAGAAAGAAGCAAGCTTGAAATACACTCATCAAAAGAATCTCAAAAAACCCACAAATGTATTTCAGTAATACAAGTCCTACTGCTTTCAGCCATTCACAGATAACTCCCCATCATGTGACAGAAGCAAGAACAAGTTCACACAGCCAGAAACATACTTCTTATTGGGTATGTAAAAAGCCAATGAATAAAAAGAAAAAAGCCTTAACAACGAGCACACACTCTTTGAATACAATGTCTGCCTTTGCACATATATGAGATCAGGAAAGAAAGAGGGAAATGAAAAAGCAAAATACAAACTACAATTAGTCATCACACCTTTAATATTTTGAGGAGCTGGTAAAGGAAGCCTGGTCATTGGGATACCACCGGTCTTGTCTATCGCTGGCTTCTCAACTTCTTTGATGCTACACTTGGAGAGATCATCCGCAACCACTGCCATATTTTGCCTTTCGTTATCTGAATACAACACACATGGCCTGCATTTACAGTCTCAAATCAGCACAGTTGGTGTGCAGTTCAAGAGAAAATAAATATAAAGGAGCAATCGTGAAAGACAAAAGCCATGTTTTCAGAACCATTAATAAAAATTAGGATACCTGGGTAATGATGCATGTTGCCTCTCAGGTGGAGTAACAGTTCCACCTTTTCCATAATGCTCTTCAAGATATGCAAATTGTTTTTTGAAATGGTCCACGGCACTATTTGAAATACGTGTGTTAGCACATAGTGATATACTATATAAAGTAGGATTGAAAATTTACATGACTATATAAGCATGAAACCGCAGTTAATCTTATATTTCAACAAATGTAAACTCCAGGTAAAGTTTCAAAAAATATTCATTAACATTAAATGTAGGTATCCAAAGGAAGTGTTTATGACGGTTGAGGATTTAGAGCAGAACAACATAAGCATAATTTGGGTGGAGGAGGAAAAAGTATAGTCTTCACCAGAAGAAGTTTTATGGCTCACAAAATCAAATTCTATCTTATGGTAAACACGGAAGTCAATAGACGAAGGGGCAAATGCAGAAGTGGAGAAGAAGAAATCCTCCAAGCACCTATATATGAAATTAGTTAAAGGGGTAGAACAAAAAGGCTGACCAAACGTTATTATTTGATTCCTATATAGTATATCACTCCATGTTGAATGTAAATATATTGTCAAGCATACTTACTTGAGCAAAAGAGTGAGAAGTGAAATAGAAATTTCGGTGCAAGTTCGGACAATAGTACCTTGGATACATGAATCCTGTTGGCTCTTCTCCGTCTAGATGTTCTTTTAACATCTTTGGATGGTACTCCAGAATCTCTCGGTATATAAGCTCTCGCACGTCTTCCTTTGTTATCCTACGTCTCTCAAATTCAAACTCCATCTTGGTAACTGGCTGAGAACAAGGCTCTCTCTCAACTTTTGCCAAGCCTTTAAAATATGGATCTGCTAGAGCCTAATTAAATCATACACAGTATTCTGATTAAAACTAATCACGATGTGTGGAAAGTTAACAGATGGATGGAAATTTAACCTCTTCAGCAGTAGGTCGATCCTTAGGTTCAAATGCCAACATTCTTTCTAAAACCCGAAGAGCAAGGGGATCTACATTGGGAAACTTTTGAGAGAAAGGAACTGGCTTCTTCTTGCGCATACTACTCAAGTATCTTCGAGCTTTCTCATTCCGTACCTGTTAATATACTTCCAAGGCTATATTAAGAAAAAGAAAATAAAAAATAAAGGACACAAAATTGCTAGAAGGATTGGCAAATGAATAACAGACCCTAGCAATGGCTTCAGGAGAGGGTGTTCCAAGAAAATCAGTCATGAGGTCCAATTGATGGACAACATTCTTCCCTGGAAAAAGAGGTTTCCCAGTTAAAAGTTCTGCGAAAATGCAGCCAATGCTCCATATGTCTATAGCTGGGGTATACTGAAAGAAAAAAAGATTGTAACAACATTAATTATCCATTGTCATTTCACAAACAATCATTTTTTTGTGTTTGACTAAAAGTAAACAATACATAACCAATAATTATTTAACTGTCAAGCTAAACCTTTTCAATTGAAAAACATTAGCGTACAAAACAAAACTTTATGAAATAGCTCAAGTCTCAACACAGGTTCTTTTGTACATTAAGTTAACAGCAGTTAAAAAAAATACATAAATTTCCAAAAATTTCCGGGAATGCTAGCATATTGGCTTGAGGAAAGAGACAAGAAGGATGTGGGGGAGGTAAGCATATCCCCAATTTTTAGAATCCAAGCAATAGTAAATATGAGATAGAGAGCAGTGATCCAGGATTAAAAAAAGGTAACAGATACTGAACCTTGGAGAAAAAGGATCCACACAATTCAGGAGCCCTATACCACCGTGTAGCAACATAATCCTGTGAGGATACAATTGGTGAGCATAAACAATATGTGATGACCAGAGAAGGAAAACTTCGCTTAAGGTGAGCATTTCATAAGAAAAATATTCTTACTGTCCAAAATATAGCAGTCGGTGTATCATTGAAAGCCACTCTGGCAAGACCAAAGTCACAAATCTTCAGTTTGCAGTCAGCATTTGCTAAAATATTTTTCGGCTTCAGATCTCGGTGAAAAACATTTGCTACAAACCCATTAACAAGTTTAAATCAGCCACAATGGTTATGTGATTTAGCAACTAGTTTTCGCATAAAACATTTAACTATGAAAAAGGTACAGTGAGAAATTTAAAAATAAAAGTTAGCCAAATATAAAGATCACAACCTGTGTGTATATACTTTAAGCCTCGAAGAAGCTGATAGAGAAAAAACTGGTAATGCTCTGCAGTCAAATCATCATTTGCTTTGATGACCTGATGTAAATCAGATTCCATAAGTTCAAATACAACATATATATCTTTGAACTCCCTTCTAGAAGGAGGTAATAAAATATGCTTGATCTCCACAATATCAGGATGGCGTAAGAGTCTAAGAAGCTTGATCTCCCGAAGAATGCGGGTGGCATCAGAAACGTGTTCAAATATGTCATTGATTTTCTTTATTGCAACCTTCTCTCCTGTGTGTGTATCATAAGCAGAGCAAACAACACCATAGCTTCCTTTACCAATCACTTCCTCTATTCTGTATCTACTCCCTTCGCCATATTCTGTAAAGAAGTCTACATCTACAGATGACTGCATAAACACAACAAATTAGACTCTGCTTGAATATACCAAGTAAAGCGAAAGTCATGATTTAAATGAGCAGCAACACACATGAAACCAGATTAAGGTTTCATATTTTATACAAGTAGCAAGCACAGCATCTACAAACAGAAAAGAATAAAGTTACACAAAAGCTTTTAGACAATGGATATAAATGTAGTTAATTTATACAGGAGATTTAAAAAATCACCCAGTGTACATTAGACTCAATTCTCTAACAGTAAGGAAAATTCTCTTTTCTAGAGATCTTAAATATATAAAAAAAAAAAATGAATTTATAGAAAAAAAGGAAATGAAACAAATAGTATCTGTTTCATGTAGCTGTCACAAATTTTTTCATTAAAGCACAATTTGAAGTACCCAGTTAAAATGTAACAAGGAAAAGGGAAAAGGAATACTAAAACTAACTACATCACCGGCATACTTATTTTGGCTGTAGTAACAAGTATCTGAAATATTGCATGGGCTCAAAAGTTTAGGCAATTTTAAAAAGAACAGATTAAAATAAAAAAAAAATGTTTAAAACTGTAGAATATATGCATGTCTGATTCAGATAAAATCCAAAAACCTGGTATTAAAAGGGAAAATCTTTAAAATTATAAATTAAATTAGCTTAATTTATTCAAATAAATTAGACAAAAAAGGTAAAAAAAAAAAAAAAAAAAAAAAAGAGCGAAGTTAGGAATAACATATGCCATTTCTAAAGAGAGAGTAAACTGAAACATTGAGCGACTTTCAAATCTTGAAGCATAACGTCCTGGTTCAAACTTTGCTATTGCCTTTGTACATCAAGAGCATATATCTAGTTTAAAATATATATACATTAATGCTTGTTTGAAAATGTCCAGCGAGATCTTGTCACAGCCGGTACCAAGCCCCAGTAAACGATGAAGCTGTTAAGCCATTGATAGCCAACCTAATATTACCCAAACTCCCAACATAAAAGGGAAGTTAAAGCAGACTAAAACGATCAGTGATTTCTAGTTAATAAGACATGTATTTGATGGAAAAAGAGAGAATGTAAGGATGTTATCCGTATCTCAAAAGTAATACTTCATATTTGTTATATAATGGCGGATTATTCAGCCTTCTGTTTCATGAAAAAGACTTCCTATGTGCTATAAGATTTAAACTGACATGAACAAGTGAACAAGTTTATAAGATAATCCATTGCAATGGTCTGCGCTCAGTAGATAAGCTATGAACCAAAATAGCAGACAAAAAAACTTAAAAGATGAAAAACTTTTTGCAGTACATCTCACAAGCCAAAATAACTGGGAACCAGACATAATGCCATATGAAAAATACATTCAGAATAGAAAGAGATGTAAAAAAGTGTATGCAGTGACAGGGACCGCGAATTACTGGAAGGTTTAAAAGAACAAAATTCAATACAAAGGGTACAAATCCTATCCAAGCTATGTACAAATGCAGAAATAACAAACATGGAGTAAAAATACTCTTCACAAAAGTGTACCATGCTACGCTACATAAACATACATCAACTCAATGTGCTACCATGTTGATCGAGTTACTATACCTTTTTTCTCTGATCATGAGGCATATTGGAAACTAAGCATAAAACTCGATTATGATTGAACAACCCAACCGTAACCCAAATTCAAATCACTAAACTCCCACTTCCAGTAAATTTAGAATGGCAAAAGAATCTCCGGATCACGAGGGATGATCAAAATGCAAAAGTCAAATAAAAGTGCAAAATAAAAAATAGAAAAAGAGGATAAATTAAGAAGAATAAAAAAAAAACTTTAGAGCTCAATAATACGAAGGCAGACCTAGTAAAATTTGGTAGCTAAAATCAACCACGGTTGTGACAAAGGAATGTACTATACACTACACAGTATTGTACAAGGGGCGGAGAACACGGAAATTGAAACAAGAGCAACATAGACAATTTGGCGGTGGTACCAAAAGTGTAGTTGAAATGCCCAGTTAGAGATCACGTAGGAGAACGAGCTAGTCTAATGAATTAAGCATAGAACCAGCCGAAAAAACTAATCTTGTGGCGATAATCACTAACAGGGCTAAAGGGGACGAATAAAAAATAATATACAGAGACACAAGAAAAGGAAATGGACAAAGAGGGAAATTGAAGAAGCGAATTCCAGAGGTTAGAATGAAGAAGTGGGAGTGAGAAAAAGAAAAGATTTTGGATCTGAAAGAGAGAAGTGGTGGATGAGTGCAATGTAGTTGATGATGAAGAAGGGTGTTCAAGCTCGGAAACAGAAACACGCATGATAAAGGAACAAGGACTCCCAATTAATTACAGGTATCATGATTCCAATATCACTCCAATTTAAAACGACGGGTATTATAATCATTTTCTTTTTTACTTCCACAATTTCATTCAATCATTTTCATATATAATAATAGAATTATTTTTATTGCAACTATTTCAAAATTATATTTGAAAGCAATTGTATTTTTAAATTAGTTTCCATTTTATCAATTCTGATTTAAGAAAATAAAATTTCAATTAAGACTTAAATATGACATAATCTTAATGTGTTGAGTTTATGCATAAAACGTTAATATGAATTGATTTAAATAAAAAATTAAGATAAGTCAATTCATATTGAAGATTAATACAAGTCAACTCAAACTAAAATTAAGTTTAGATAGTTCAAACTAAATAATCAACCCATACCATCTAAAACTATTTTAGTTGAGTTAATTTTGTCTTGTTTAAAATGGTATAACCTAGACATACTTTATATTTTTAATTGTTTGTTAAGATGAAGCCAATTATTTGAGTTAAAATCAAATTTTTTTATAACTAAAGTCGAATCCATTAACACAACTTCAATTTTTTTTTTGTGGTTACTTTAATTATAACAATTTCTTTTATGCCATTAAGGAAAGTGATTTTCTTTTTAATTTATATTCTATTATGTTTCAATGATATTTATTTTTTGTAATTAATTCGATGTTTAAAATTAATTTAATAATTAAATAAGAAAAATTATTTATATTAGTAAAACTTTAATAAAAATTAAAAGTAATTAAAATAAAATAACTAAAATAAAAATACATTATCAAAGTCTTAATATTTCGTTTTAGTTATTTTATTTTAATTAATTTTAATTTTTCTGAAGTTCTTATTAATATAAATCACTTTAACTTTTTCTTACTTTATTATCTTTGTTATATATTCAATTAATTAAATTAATTTTAAATGCTAAATTAATTAAGTAATAAAAAATAATAAATATAGTTGCAACATAGTAAAATAAAAAATTTAAAAATCACTTTATTTATAAAAAAATGACTTAAAAATTATTTTTAATTGAAGTGGTCACATATACAATGACATAAAAAATAAGTGGCAGATGTATTATGTGTAACAACGACTTTACTTAAAAAAATTGCTTTTAATTTAACTAGTGCTATTTGTAATGATTTTATTTATAAAAAAACTAAAATCCATTTAGATCATACGACTTCAGACAAGATAAATCTAATTTATGTGAAATCATTTTAAATGATCTAGATCACACTACTTCAGACAAAACAAATCTAACTCAGTTGAAATCATTTTAAAAGATATTATTTATTTTTTAATTTCATAGTCTGAAACTTAATATTTAAAAATTTTAACATCATTCTAAAAATATAAAAGTGAATTAACATGGTTTGATGTATTGGTTGATGTTCCTTTCCAGCGTATTGGGTGCAGATATGAGCTGTGGGTTGAAATCCTTTGGATTTTCAAACAGACAGGCAGTGAAATTTTCATGTGACGTTTTCGAATTTTTTTGATTTTAAGATAAGAAGACAGCACTTTAATATCCCTACATCTTATGCACTTGTACACAACATCACCAACACAAAATATTAGATCCATTCATTCCGCCCAATAATTCAACACATCCAACTACAACATGCTACACTCTGTTATTGCCACCATACACTTTTACTTCACTTTCTTTCTTTTCCAAGACATGTTTCTCGTCACAGCTTCAACCAACTCAGATTAACTTTATGTTGACCAACATGTCTAAATTTAGTTTAAATATGAATTTTACATTAAAATATTTTCTAGATCTAACAACCAAATATCTGATAAACGTTAGCAAATTACAATATCCTATCATCATAAGTTATCAATTTCGATTACTTGCGTCAGATGTAGTACAACTACACTCTATATAACCATCAATAAGTCGGTGCTACCTCTTGCGTTATCACCATAATATCACTAAAAAATATTAGATTAGATTAACTTTACTATAACCTTTTTTGGCTTAATAATGATAATTTTATTCTTATAACAATAATTCAATGTTTTTATTTTTATTTTTCATTCAATGTGATTATTTATGTTATAGAGACAACTGTGGCAGGTCAGCCTGTTAGTGCAGCCAAAACATATGCTCACCAACGTGATTTGTGTTGAAAACAAATCACCTACAAGCTAGACAAACAGAAAAATAACATCATTACCTAGAACTATTGTACATGAGGTAGAAGGTTCATTACACAACTAATACTACTTCAAACGAAAACGAAAACAAGAAACAATTACTAGTCATTACTATAGTCTAAATAACAGTGAAGAGGTTCATAGCAAGAACAAAACATGCATGAAATCTAAAAGAAAAAAAAAAATCTTACATAACTAAAATTTACTTCATGTTGTTTCTTTCGAATTCGATGATAAATGGTTTAATCATTAAATTTGATAATAAATAATTATTAGATTAAGTAAAGAAATTTAAATCTGACTTTCACACTTCCAAGAATATAAAAGCCTTTATTATTCAATGATCACTATAGACAATAATTAAATTAGTTTTGATAATGATATCATTCCTAATTATTTAACATACAACTTTTTCTATGATTATAATTTTACACTTCTATTTTCTCCTGAAATTAAGCCCCACATTGATACTATTTGTTTCTTACCTTCAACCTTATTCAAATTAGTTTATGCTATTTCAAAAATTTGTTGCACTTCTAGTGAATCACTGATACTACCCTTTCCTAAAACAATTATCTCATTATTATTTATTCTAGCACAGCCTCCGTTAGAGCTATTGTTAACCATTGGTTTTAAGACGAATTCGCAAAATACTTATACTATGCACTCACTACAAACATATTTAAGAGAAACACATTAACATAACCACCTTTCTTTGTCGTCTATTATAACTCTGACCAAGCATCCTCTTCTTTTTCATATCAAAATTTTCATTTGAAAGAATATGGTCAAAACTACGTCATATGATACTATGGTGGCGTTGTAAGCACTTTGAAAAAAACAACATAGTAAAAGAATTAACAAATATGTGTCGTACTCATGAATACTTATGTAAAAGTAATAAATATTAAAACTACTAACATATATTATAGAACACGTTCTACGAAATCAAATTCATCAAATTCTACAACACAAAGCTGAACTGTGTTAATATAAAATGTCACTACACAATTTTTTTTATTAAAACCAGACTACCGGACCAAGTTGGTTTGGACTCCCAGAGTGAAAACACTATCCCAACCTATCTTTTATGACCACGCTGACAGACCGACCCACCAAACATAACTCATTTTCCCATCCATACTTCAAATTCAATTATAAATAATTCCATTTGTTGGAAATGTAAAACAAAAAAATAAAGTTTGCGCACAAGGACCGCTTTGTTCACCCTTCTTCCTGAAAACTACGAAAGAACGTTTCTCAGAAAAATCAATCCGTTATGTTCAATTGAACTTCCAATTTCGCCCCAAGACAGACCCACCTAAACCACCACAACCATTTAAAACAAGTTAAAAGAATAACTCGTTACCACGGACCGTCACAACTTACGAAGAACTTAAAATAATCAATGAAAGCAACTAAATTCAACGCAAATTAGACTATAACTAGCAGATTAAGATGCTATGGAAATTATGACCACAATTGTCACCAAAAAGTTTATCACAGGACGCTGTTAGTCCGCCCCTTTACAAGAAATGTACACTTCTTCGATGAGGCCATAATATAACAATAAACTTAAAAGCGACAACATTTTTCTTCTAACTAATTTGACAATCTACTACTGTGAATATGTCCCTCAAGGGTAAAAAATTAATAGTCGAGAAGCTGGAAAGGCTGAAAAAAGCTTGAGAAACTCGTTTTAATATCAAATTAAAATCAGCATAATCTAGTAGTGGTTTAAGGACATGACATTTTTCTGGAAGCATAAATAAACTAGTTTCAAAATTCAATCCATTCAACGGCAATATGAAACTATTACTCATCCACATAATCTCAAACTTCGCTGGGCTTCAAGTTTCTAAACAAAGGTCTCACAAGTTAAAACAACTTGGCAAGTACATTTTGGTATAAGAAAAATAATGATAAAGAAAGCATAATAGTTTCAGTTACCAACTTTGCAAACAAAATAAAAATCATCACAAACCACCTCCTGCTATAATGATATAATAACTAGTGACTAGCATATCCTCCATTGCAACCGGTGAATCTCAAAACTGAAATCACTTCCATCCTCAATTGAAAATAACCTAGTAGAAGAAACCCAGTACCTTACCACCAACATTTTTCCTCCTGGCCTCTTCATGATCCATAATGCCAGCAGAGGTTGTCAATACAATATACCCAAACTGCATAATTAGTGTAAATCAAAAAGGTCAGTGATGAGTAGAGGAACCATTAGTATCCAACATCACTCAGTAATATATTACACATAATTCAATTTTTGACATGATGTTAAAGAGTTAAAGCCACAGCCCCGCTAGAAAAAACAAACCAACCTTAGCACAAAGCCTTGACAAAATTATAACTCAACCAATGCAAAAAAAAAAAATAAAAATCAGAAGGAAGATAATTAATACTTACAAGAAAATACTGAAATAAGTTTTGATTTCATGGCCCTATACATGCATCATGATGTGTTTAAGATTCACATAGACAGGAATTTGAACACAACACAATATATAAAAATAATTAATCTAACTGACCTGTCTTGAAGGGAGAAGCCTAGCAGTCCAAGGTTCTATGTCTTTGACACCCACATCAAAACGGGGACTAATAACCCCACACTTGTTCAATCTACCGTTCAACTCAACCACGATTTTACCAGCCCTGTGGTCATCAACAAATTCAAACTCTCCGATGTATCCTACACCATCAAGCACCGGAATGCAACAATAAATCAACACACAAACTAAATCATTAATCAGAAAGAAAAAAAACAACAAAGCATTGATAAGAGAGTGATACCGTGCTTTTGCATCACCAAAAGGAATTTAATAATAACTTTGGAGGATGGCCTAATCATGACTTGGCGCTTCCCCCTTTTCTCGGCATTATACATGCTCTTGAGAGCATCGTTCAATACACTAACCCTCACCATACTCACTAACTGACACGCAAATTGCAATCAGAGTCAATCAATTATAATTAAGGCTAAAAAGTATATCACACCCTCAAATGAAACCAACTATTTGGGAACGAGCTATTAATACCAATCTTACCGACAGAGAAGAGAAGCCTCTGGGATGTGCCGGTGCTCTTCCGTTCAGAACTAAGGGACAATCACCAAAAGCGCAAATAAGAAGGCTTGGGACTCTGTATTTAGGGTTTAGGAGCTGGACAGCCTCTTATTGGGCCCATTTTGGGCCTCAACCCTTGCTAATTTATTTTTGCACTTTTATAATTCCAACCTGCACCCGATAAATCTGTGTCATGAAAATATTGTATTTAGATAGTAAATTTCAGAATATAAAATATAAAATCATTTTATATTATGTTCTTCGTATTTAATTTTGTTCATGTCTTTTAATTTTAAATTTAATTGAGTTTCAATTTTTTTAATTCAACAATATTTTTCCTTTTTAAAATAAAACCAAATTAATATTTAAAAGTAATTACAATATATATATAGGAGTTTGGTAATTTAGGTAAAGTGATTTTTTAGTTGGTACATTTTAGCAAAGTGTATCAAATTTTAGGTTACAAAAATATCCCTATTTAAAAAAACATATTTTATATATAAGGATACTTTAGTAATTTTAAAATTTAAATTAAATAAAAAATAGAAAAAGGTAGTTATTCATTAATTGTTTTTTTAAAATAAAAAAATAAAAAGAAAGGTAGTTATTTTCCACCTAAGGAATATTTTTAATTATAATATTTTTAAATAGATATAATTTTTATAGTTACGTTGTTTTTTAAAAATGGATGGATCACATCCATAGGTAACATATTTTCCATGACTTAAAAGGTATCTTTTGCAATTTTTATTTCCATGACTTTATAGAGGGTTTATAGAATCCGTCTGGGTTTTAGAACTCATATGAGTTTATATAACCTGTCTGGTTAGTTTATAAAACCCGAGTTAAAAAAACAACTACCTTTTATTTTATTTTTTATTTTAAAAAACAACTACCTTTTAAAAAATATATAATAAAACAAATCAGGATTTTTCATAACTACCTTTTATTTTTTTATTTTAAATTAAATTTTAAAATTATTAAAACACCCTTAGATTTAAAGTTGATTGTCTTTTTTAACCGGGACATTTTTATAACCTAAAACTTGGTACACTTTGCTAAAATGTACCAACTGAACACTCACTTTACGTAAATTAGCAAATCCCATATATATATATATATATATATATATATATATATATATATATATATATATATACACTAAATAACTTAATTTAAATATTGAAATTAATTTTATTTTACATTTTTTAAATTATAAAATTCTTATTTTAAACTTAATTCTTTTTAAATATTTAAATGATAATTGTAAAGTAACATTTGTAATTTTTTAATTTTAATATTAAAAATACTTTTTTTAAAACAAAAAATATACATAGTTTTTTAAATAGTTTTATAAACCATTTCAAATATTAAAATTTATAAATTAAAAGTGTTACATTATATTTATATTTTTAATATTTTGAAAACATTGAAATTTTAAAATAAATACTTTTTAAAATTTGAATTAAAAAAAATAATTTGAATATTTAAATAAAATGATTTGATGTATAAATCTTAAAATATTATTTTAACATGCATAAATAGCTTTTTATATTTAACATAAATAACCTAATTGAATCATTTTAACAAAAATTATTACTTAATTAGAAAAAAACTATTGAAGAATTGAAACAAAAATTATAACCAAATAATAATTTTAGACTAAAAATTGTGACATCCTACAAATTATAATAATTATGAAAGTATACAAATATGTTAAAAGAATTAGTTAGTAATTATTTAATTTAAAAAACATTAAATATGGTTAAATATTATAAAATATTCTTAAATATCAAACTGGTTATCTAAAAATAAAATAGTTATAAGTTATTCACTAGATGGGTCATATTAAATTGATGTCTTCACAATCGATTTAATATGTTCACATTACATTCCAGTTTAAAATATTTTCTAATATTCACAAATTGTTTTCTAAATTAAATCAGTTTAATTAAATTAAATCGGTTTTATTACGACTAATTTTATATTCAGTTCTAATATTACAATTTTTCAATAATGATAACACATGTAAGAGTTGTTTAAGTTTGTAATTTTTATTGAAAAATATTTTTGAACATATGATAAAAATTGTGGTTATAATAGTTATTATTTATGTTAGTTCACTTATTTCGGTAATTATAAATGTAATTGATGTTTGTATTTTATAGGAACACAAATGATAATAATATAAGTATGGTAGGATATGCACACTAATAAAAAAAATGAGAATTATGCCATGCTCGGACACTATTAGAGATTTTTTTTCAAGCTAATAAATTACCGTGATGTAAGACATGATTTTTTTTATTTGAGATTTAAATAAAGTATGGTAATTTTATTTTTAAATAACTATTTGAAACAAGTTTATTTGTGACATTCCAATAATATATGGCATGCATATATAGTCTAGACGTCATAAATTATAATAAAGGAAAACAGTCAAGAGTAATTAAAGTATAAAGAATTATAGTAATCCTTGAAATAGCCGGAAATTTTAAAACTTAAAGTGTTAGAAAACATCTCAAAATTATAACTTAAGTTGAAAGTGTTTCAAAAGAACATAAAAGAACTGAGAAAGTCCTAGAGAGTCTAGGCAGCAGCATCTCTATTTCCTTCAAAGACATGTTCCAATGAAACCTCATTCTCCTCTGTTCACATCCAAGTGGATGATCATTGCAAAAGAAAGACATACACAAACAAGTAAGTGTGAGCTAATTATATAAAAAGCATGCATCATGCCAGACATAACTTATACAAGAGTTAATTTCAAATCATAACGGATTAAGGCATGTATCCTAGCATGTTAATTACTAGACTTGACTCGTCCGGACTTTAGAATAAGAATCGAGCTATGGCGGGTCATGCACCCATGGTGGCTTATGAAACTTGGGTTCCCCAACCTGCCACACTCACGAGGTTAGTCTGTTCCGCGCCTTGGAGCACACTGGAAGCCTCCGAGACTAAGACCTCCTGTTAGTCCTCACCACATGGTCTAATCCTCTCTACGTGAGAAGAAAGACCATTGGAGCATTAGGAACACCTCCAAGACTGAGCTCCTACTTTCATTTTAAGACACTAAGAATCTCACCAAGAGATTCTACACAGACGAAACTTGATTTACCACTTGCGTCGTATTTTCATCACTTTGTAATCATATACTTTTTGCCCCAATCAACATATACATAATCTCAACAATATACATTACTTACCAATCACAAGTTATAAAAATAACATCTCTATAATTGAATCAAAGTTAATCAATACCAATAACCAAGCAGCTCCAACTAACCCGTAACAGCTTATAAAATACATCAATTCATACATACCTACAAGTAATATAATTATTGATTAACACTCACATTTTAATATAAGAAGTAAATATATTTACTTTATTTTATATATATATATATATATATATATATATATATATATATATATATATATATATATATAAGGATACAGTACATATGGTATATATTATATTAAT
>NC_028357.1:49307757-49331367 GCF_000741045.1 Vigna radiata var. radiata
ATATATATATATATATATATATATATATATATATATATATATATATATATATATATATATATATATATATACTTGGGTTCTTACTTTGAATTTCAAAATATATAGTGACTAACTTGCTAAAATCATAATTGACAAAAAATTAACTTATGATAATTTTATGCATCTACAATAAACTTGTTTTATTTTATTTTCATCATAGTAGAAATCTTACTTTTCCCAATTAGTCACCGGAGAGGATTCATAGGATTCAGATGTCTGAACACATCAAACTCACTTTTGACTCCGGCACATATAACTAGTCACAACTGATTGGATCAGGCCAGGGCTGGCTTACTCTATGATCAGGGATGTGCCAACTCAGGTTTTTAAGGTTCCTCTATCCTACCAACAAAGAAAGGCTCTCAACAATTAACAATTAATTTATTTAAATTATCTACCCTGTTTTCTTATGTTCTAAATCTGAAATGCCTAATTTTAATATTTCACTTCCCATCACAGCAACCTTAAATAGTACTTGTACACCTATTTAATACCCATATACATGCTATCATAGAGCCCTTACTCCAAACCCTCAAACCATATCAATTTCAACCAAAACAGATTAATTTCAACAGAGACACTTACAAACATAAATTTCCACATGTACTAGTTCAACACCAAAGCACAAATTATTTAAGCATAATTTCAAAGTCTCAGTTATAACATCGAGTAAAAATTAAAATCGTAGAACAACTTCACAAGAACAAACTAGGTCAACATTCAACCTGCATATATTTTTATAAAATAAATTCATACAAAATAATTAGCTCCCCTTATCTGAAAAACTTAATAGTAACTTGTCAAGAACGTACAAGGCACATGAACCCAACAAAGTTGCATGCCCTAGCTCAAGAACAGTGAAGAGAAAAGGGAAAAAATGACTTATCAATCCGAATGGAGAAATGTTCGTTTTGAATAGAAGCTCTCTATGCCAAAAACGATTTGGTAGCACCAACCAGAATTTGAACGGTTCAAAGTTCTGGAATTTTAGAGAGAAGTTAGAGAAATGTTAGGACACAAGGGTTTTAGAGAAAGAATGACTTTCTGTGAAATGAATCAGAATAAAGGAGAAGCTTCCCTCTCCTAAGACTATCTTGATCTTTGCCTTATGTACATGACAGCCTCACTTAAAACCCAATAATCTTATGTTTATTTTTAAGTCCTAACATTATTCGTCTAACAATTTATTTTATGCAAGAAAAAAAATGAGGTCTTACAAAATTATTAACAATTATGTTAAAATTTGGCCTCCATCAATCTAGAAAGAACAAAATTGTCTTTTAGAGTATTATTATAAAATTTTAAATGGTAAAAAAACCTTTAAATTAGTTCTTGTTGATATTTATTGAAATATATCATCTTAGATCAAGCAATAGATATTAAATACTTCAAAAACTATTTAAATATTTTGTTTTTTAAATTATTTAGAAAAAAAGTTAATACTTTAGAAATGAAATCATCGGTATCACAAATACTTGTGTGTGTACTTAGGATAATCTTCGTGGTCATTAAACTTCGAATTTTGCACATTCAATATGCATGATTTAGTTGACCGTTGAGGCATTTATTTTGGGGTATGCACTCAATGGATGAACTGGTCCTAGAGGAAAAAGTACTAAAGAAGGAAGAAGATTGAGAAGAGTACTAGAGAAAGGAACAGCTATGTCCAGTTCTTCTATCTTCTCTCTATTGTAAATGTCAAGTGACATTTGTAATATTTTAATTTGAATATTTAAAATATATTTTAAATAAAATATAGTTTTCTAAATGATTTTAAATATAATTTTCTAAACAAAGAAAAATACAGTATTTTAAACAAAGGAAAATATAATTTTTTAAATCATTTTAAATATGAAAATTTAAGAATTACAAGTGTGACTTCATATTTATATTTTTAATATTTTATAAAAAACATTTTTGATATTTTAAAAATATTATAATCTTAAAATAGGTCTTTTTGAAAATTTAAATTGAAAGATAAAAAATTAAATATTTAAATAGAAGGATTTGATGTATAAATTTTAAAAAACTATTTTAACATGTATATATTTAAGTTATAATTAGATTTAATTACTATTTTGGAGAAAAAACATTAATTTATTTTTAAAATAAAAAAATAAAATTAAACTGAGTCTAAATTTACAAATTTAGAAGATGAATTAAATAAAAAATAAAGTAACAGTAACACTCTAACAAGTCAGACACAATTATTATTATAATATAATAATGTTAGATTATTGTAATATATTAAAATTTAAAATTTTAATATCAGTTAATTTTGCTGTTAAAATTATTGATTGATTTTAATTTCTTTTATTTATTTTATTCTAGTTTTATAAATAGAATCTTTTCTGCATTTCAAAAGACATAAAGTTTGTTATTTCTCATTTTTCTTTCTTTATAATTTCATTATTTTTTTTCTTCTAAAAATTATCCTGTTAGAATTTCTTGTTTATTATGTGATCTTTGACTATTTTCGAAAAATTCTTGTTATATTATAGGAAATTTACCTAATAAACAACATATAAGTCTTTAAAGAGAATAGTTTATACGTTTCAAGAAATTACAAGAAATTACAGTTTGAATTTTATTCAAAATTTTGATTACACTTACATTATTAACTGATCTGATAATAAGTTACATACGCAAAACAAAAGAATACTTAAATTTTTTTAAAGAAAATAGAATTATTACAAATGACACATGTACAAATATAATTTAATATCGATTTAACTAAAATCCCGTAATCGAATCATTTAAAAAAAAATGAGGCTTAGTTAAAAAAATAAAATAAAAAATCAAATTGAAGAATTGAAACAAAAATTATGACCAAAGAAAAATTTTAGAGTAAAAATCATAAAATATTAGAGATTATAATAATTATGAAAATATAGTGGTTAAATATTTTAAATAAGAGATAAAATAGTTTGTTAATTACCTAATTAAAAAATATTAGGATCAAGATATTAAATACCTCAAAAATTATTTAAATGTATTTTTTTAATTATTTAGAAAAGGTTAATACTTTAGAAATGAAATTTGGTTTATTCACACTGTATCACAAATACTTGTGTGTGTACCTAGGAGTAATCTTCATGTAATTAAACTTTCAAGTAATGAATTTTTTATTGAACAACAAAATAAAAAAAAAGTGTATAAAAATAAAATTTAAAAGAAATAAACATTTTAAATTGAAAAACAAATACCTAATAACGGTAATAAAAAATTATATATTATAAAAAAATTAAATTTAAACTAAATTAATAGTTGACCATTCAATATGCATGATTTAGTTGACCATTGAACCATTTATTTTTGGGTATGCAATCAAAGGACAAACTGGTCATACAGGAAAAATACCAAAGAAGGAAGAAGCTTGGAAAGAGTACTAAAGAAGGAAGAGTTATGTCCGGTTCTTCTGTCTTCTCTCTATATATTGAGTCATATGATGCATGCAGAACAATGGAAGAAAAGTAAAATGAAGGGATACAGGAGTAAAAGAGTAAGGAGAAGGAACATAACCACTGTTCTTTTGCCAAGAGATTTGATCATTAAAGTTTTGTTGAGGTTGCCGGTTAAGTCTCTTGTTCGTTTCAAAAGTGTCTGTAAATCATGGTTTTCTTTAATCTCCGATCCCCACTTTGCAATTTCACATTTTGAACTTGCTGCAGCTTGCACGGAGAGACTTCTGTTGTTTGAACCTACTGGTACTGAAGTCCGATCCATAGACTTCAATGCACCCCTCCACGATGATTCTGCTTCGGTTACATTAAACCTCAACTTTCTGCCCCCAGGATCTTATGGTGACCTAGTCCTAGGTTCTTGTAGGGGGTTTGTGCTTTTGCAGGGTGGCCAAAGTCTCTGTCTGTGGAATCCCTCGACGGGTATCCACAAACAAGTGTGTGATTCACCTATTGTATCATCGGCTATGGATGTCATGTTTTGCACGTTTCTCTATGGTTTTGGGTATGATCCATCAACAGATGACTACTTGGTGGTTCAAGCCTCTTACGACGTAAACTTAGATCCTGAAACCCGTGTGGAGTTTTTCTCTGTCAGAGCTAATGCGTGGAAAGAAATCGAGGGCATTCATCTGTCTTACATGAATTGCGGTGATGATGCCAGAACGGGGTCGCTCTTGAACGGTGCTATTCATTGGTTGGCTTATCGTTATGATGCATCAATGAATGTTATTGTTGCTTTTGATTTAACAGAAAGGAGTTTTTCAGAGATACTTCTGCCTGAAGGTTTCGATTGCCAGTTTGATTTTTGCCATTTGGCAGTACTAGGAGGTTTTCTTTGTGTACACCTTGTGGGATGTGATGAGTGTCCACCAGAAATATGGGTAATGAAAGAGTACAAAATACAGTCATCTTGGAGTAAGAAGAGTGTTGATGTGGCTTTTGATAAGATTCCTATTGAATGGTTCAAACTGATTTGCTCTACAAAAAGTGGTGATATTGTAGGGACAGATGGCTATAATGGATTGGTAAAATGTAACAGCGAAGGAGAGCTGCTAGAGCATCGATCCTATAGCGATGGTCGAGGAAGTTCGCAAATGATTGTGTATAGTGAGTCTCTACTTTCACTCCCTTACGATGGTGATCAAGCTGAAGAAGACTAACAATGAAATGGGCTGTGATAGTTTTCCTTTTTTTCTTGCTATTATCCGTGTATTACCACTTGTGAATTGTTCTTGTATAATAAAGCGTGAAAAATAAATAGAACTTGTTGTGTTATTGTCTTATTGAAAAAGTAGAACAATATAAGGAATTGGTAACAAAAACATACCAAAATAACATATATGCAGCACTTAGAGGTAACAGAATACAAATTTTTATCATTGATGGTCTTGTATTTATCACAGATTCTAGCATCAACAAGTATATCATGTGGTCTATAGTGAAGAAGGTTAAATGACGGATAAATTTATCAGTTATAGTGCTGTGAAGAAGGTTAAAATTCGATATAATGGACGGTTCAAATTGCTGATGAATAATCTGTTAGAGCAGAAATTATTAATCAAATTTAATTTTTTTCTAGCATTTTGTAATGCTAAGTGGGATGAAATTCACGTCATGGAAAGAGGTTTTTGACATTGTGTCGCAACCGAAAAATCGCGACGGGACAACGATCCAAAAAGAAAACAATTTTTGAAAAAAGTTTTGGAGTCGCCACCATAGTTTATTCTGGAAAACTACGGAAAAACCATAAAATGATAAGGCAAGGTCTGCGAAAACTGAATTTCGAGTTCGGGAGTCGGTTACGTGTAGGGAAGGTATTAGCACCCTACAACGCCTGNCCTAAGGCAGTACCTTTAATTAAATGCGCGAATAAAGATATGGTTTGCAAAATGTTTGACTATCTCAAGAACAACAAAATAAAGAAACAAAAATATTTTTTAGGTTTTTGGGCCCGACAAGGATTGACCTTGCTCCTACGTATTATCATTCAAAATGAGAAATCAGGGTTACGTAGTTCTTTCAGAAAGATTGTTGTTTGAAGATGTTTTTAGTTTTTGAAGATTTTATATTTTTTGGTATTTTTATAAAAAGAGAAAAGGTTTTTAGCACAAGGCCTACGCGAGCGGTCGCACGTGTGTTTAAACCTTTTCAAAATATTTTTATTTGATTTTTAATTTTTGTAACAGAAAGAGAAAAGGTTTTCAGCACAAGGCCTACGCGAGCGGTCGCACGTGTGCTTAAACCTTTTCAAAATATTTTTATTTGATTTTTAATTTTTGTAAAAGAAAAGGAAAAGATTTTTAGCACAAGGCCTACGCGAACGGTCGCACGTGTGCTTAAATCTTTTCAAAATATTTTTGTATTGATTTTTAACTTTTGTAAAAAAAAGGGAAAAGATTTTCAGCACAAGGCCTACGCGAGCGGTCGCACGTGTGCTTAAACCTTTTCAAAATATTTTTATTGATTTTTGAATTTTTGTAAAAGGGAAGGAAAAGATTTTCAGCACAAGGCCTACGCGAGCGGTCGCACGTGTGCTTAAATCTTTTCAAAATATTTTTATTAATTTTTGAATTTTTGTAAAAGAAAAGAGAAAAGATTTTCAGCACAAGGCCTACGCGAGCGGTCGCACGTGTGCTTGAATCTTTTCAAAATATTTTTATTTGATTTTATTTTTTATATTTTCCATACTTTTTATTTTAACAATCAAACAATAATAAAACAAATGTCAAAGCTAAAGAAATGAAAAAAACAAAGACAATAAAAAATATCACAGTCCAAGCCCAATAAGCATAGGGGGTGCAGAGATTAAAAACCGGGGGTGCTGAATAAAATACTGAAGCTTCTTGTCTTGTAGCCTGCTAGGGGTGTATGGCCAAAAATGGGGGTGCAACTCGAAATTTGTTGATCCAGACCCAAGGAGATGCAGCCGCAAAGTTGGAGGTGGCATGTAGTAGTTTTCGGTCCAAGCCCAAAGATAGGGGGGTGCGGCAGCAAAATTGGAGGTGCCACTGGATATTTTGCTGAACAGGCCCAAAGCCTCTTTTATTGTTTGCTAGAAACAATATGGGCTTAAACCCATACGGAAGGAGGTGCGAATGGAGAACAGGAGGTGGCGGGCAGAGAGAATGTGGCCCAGAGCCAGGCCCAAAGCTTCCTTTTGTATTCAGATAGAGAATGGGGTGTGAATAGTGTTGCGCGGTGGCGGGCAGAGAAAACCCCAGCCCAAATGCCAGGCCCAAACCTCCTTTTGACCTAGAAACCCAAAGGGGTTCAAATTTCCTCCTCCATTATGCACCCAACAGCACAGAGGCTCCAAGTTGGATTCTCCTTCTCTCGAAGGGTTTGTCTCTCTAGCCACTATGCCGCCACCGTCAACAGCTTCGCCGGTGACGACAAGCATCCACGGGACTTCAGCCGACCGCAACACCGAACCCCTCCTCCAAGCTCGTCTTCGCAAGCGAGAGGGAAACGCCCCTCAAATGATCAACCTGGTTGCGCCGTTGAGAGGGGATCTACGTTAGGGTTCTTCCGGATGCTTCAACTGCAACACTCACCAAGAGCGACAGAGGTGCTGCCGCCGTCGTCGCCCACTTCTCTCGGGTTCACCGTCGGCGGTTTCGCCTGCGTCNGAAACGTCACTGCCGCTAATAGCAGTCCGATCTTCTCTCGCCGTCTTTCATCGGAGTATCTCCTAGTTCAGTGTGATTTCCCTCATATTCCAGTTGAGATGTTTTGATGCATTAGCAAGCGCCTCCAGATATTATTGGAATAATGCGCCTAAAATGCCCCCTCCGGTAAACCCCGCATACACTCCGACAATCAACGTCTTTTTGTTGGTCAGAGCTATGTATTTCCCTGCTTCTTTTGCAGCAACTGCCAGCTTCAGTCCTACACTATTCCAATGACCACACTGACTGTATCTGGGTGACGAGTAACCTCAACAATTTCTGCTTTCCAGGGATGATAGCAGGTTTGCGTTCACATCATGCAAAGCCTCTTCAAACTCAGCAATTAACGGCTCGATTCTCACAGCAACAAGTTGAGGCTTAAACTTTTTTTATCTGGTCTGCAAGAAGAATAACTTTTGAACCAACTGCAAGTGCCACAACTTTTAACTTGTATGAATTCTTTGCTGCAATATCTAGAGTCTGAGTGAATGGGTTTTTGGTGAAAACGAAGGTAGATACTATGAAAAAAATGAGTGAATGAAGATGGCTCTGTGTTGATTTGTTACAGTGTGTACGAGAGGGAGCTTTTGGTTCTTGTGGTTGGGTGTGATGAGGGTGTAGAAGTGGAGGAGTAGGAATGGTTGACGAGGAAAGAACGGAGACCCAATGATGATGGAGAGAAAAAAAAAAAATATCGTTCTCTAGTAGAAAGTATATTAGAGGTCCCTGAATCGTTAATGGGAGAATCAATGTTGTTGGAGAGCACCAGAATCGGTTAGGATGGGGTAATGGAGGAGTGGTGAGTCTGCTTGTGCCTTCTTTTTCCCATGGAGAACGCGTGTTGTTTTTCCCAAAAGCCCAACCATCAGCATTTTTTTTATTATTATTCCAACTCCCTCGACAGTGCAACCTTCAAGCCCAATGAATGATGCCAGCCAATTGAAGTAGCTTCTAGTGGTAACGTGTTGCATATTGTAGCTGGAATTAAATGTTGAATGCATGCGCTGTGTGCTTTCAATTGTGAATTCAAAATATATATATATATATATATATATATGTATATATATATATATGCGTGTGGCCTGGTGGCTGTGAAGCACCCTTTTCGTTTTCTTTTTATCTTTTTTTTTTTTTTTTATTCTTTTTTTTTTCTCTTTTGTTTCTTTTTCTCTTCATTTTTTCTTTTTCGTTTTCTTTTTTTTTTCTTTGTTTTTTTTTCTTCTTTATTCATTTTTCTCTTCTTTTTCTTTTAAAAGAAAATAGAAAATAAAATAAAATCTAATAATAATAATAAAAAACTAAAAATACCAAAATAAACTAAAAATTAAAAATAATAAAATAAAAAAATGAAAATAAAATAAAATAAGGCAAAAATAAAAAACTAAGTCCTATTATTTAGTCATCCGGACGAAATGGGGTGTTGACACATTGTTTTTAACTGTACCAAATTGGACATAACATTTGTTCATTCCAATAGGGGTAAATTTGGATCAATTATGGATTGAAAGATGGGAAATTTTACCTGATAAAAAAACCCCAGTTGATAACAAAAACATTAATTAAATAAAAACAAATGTAAGAAGAACTTGAAAGCATATTCAATTATATTAAACTCTAATTGAGACATGTAAGACTTTTTTTCTCCCAAGAAGTTTGTGTCCAAAATCATAAAAATGGATTATTTTGAATACGATGAAAAGGTTTGGACCGTGTTCGTATTATAAGAACAGATAAGATTCAAAACGACTATGTTGGGCAGCATGTCATGGGAATTACCCTAGGTCATCATTTTCGTGAAATTCTTAAAACTCATAAAAAGAATCTTTATTAAAAAAATGAGCTGAATTAGAGTTCAATAATATAATAGATAAGTCTGCCAAGGCTTAATAAAATGTTTTTTTATTAATAAGATAGTAGAAAGTTGAAAGTAAAATATATAATTAAAATTAGTAGATTGTAAATAAAAAATTAAAAAATGCAAATGCTTTTTTTTCTTTCTCCTTTTTCAATTACATTAATAAATAATTTTAACAAACACTTTTAATATCAATCGTTTACCATCACTGGTTACCAACTGTGAACTATATACTAATTTTTTCAGTTTTCAACTAACTTACTAGCAAGTTTTCCAGGTAATTTTATTAATCATATTCGGAACATTCTTTTTGTATACCTTTCTCTTTGGTATTTATAATTGATTAACTTGTCCCGATAACTTTTTGGATGCTATTTTGCTTGTTATAAATTTAGGAAGTATAAAGAAAAAAAAAATTAAATATGCAAATTTTGTCTACAATTATGTTATTTAGAATCTCTTCAGTTCATACTGATAGATTTATTTCAAATTGAAATTCACAATTTTTTAGTTTATATTCAATCTATTAAATTACATTTACATTAAATATTTTTTATCTAAAAATAATCCAAATTTAGTGTTAATTTTAAGAAATTTGGTCAAAACAATTTTTTTTATTGAATTCAGCTGGAATATTTTCTAAGCAATCTACAAAACATGTATTTGATCATATAACCTCGATCGGAATATTCTCAAATTGGCCTTGATTGAGATATCATGCGCAAGAACTTGACTGTGACATTGTTAGTGAGGGATAAACCTAAACTTTTATGTGACTTGATCTATAGAAAAACCTACAAACTAGTAAATAAACTTAACTAGGCCAATGAATCTAAAAAGGCCAATAGATTATTATTCTTTGTTTCCTAAATTGACTTCTGAGAAAATATTTTTTAAAATGAAAATTAGTATATTTAATATTATTTTTCAATCAAATTAAATTTCATATAGTTTGAACATTCAAAATCAAATTCTATCGTAGTTCATGCTCCTTTATTCACATGTTAGTTTCTCCTGTTCGGATACAGCCACTGTAATGAATGTATAAATAGCTGAAATTTAAGTGCCTATGAACGAGATTGAATTCAACAAAAACTCTGTAGTGTATTATTATCAGTATCAGCATATACACGTATTGAATGAGCGTTTAGAGAGAGAAAAAATCATGGCATAACAAACCAAAGGACGCAGAATCTATAAATCCTTGCTTTTATGGATATGGATAAACCTATTACTAGAACAGCTGCATCTTTGAGCATTGTACAAAATAAACTTTACCTTGAGTTCAATGAATCGTCTTTTAGTGGTACAAAGAACCGAAAATTGGTTATAAGAAATATCTGAGCAGTGTCTGAAGAGTCAGAAAGGAGAAACAAAATCACAGCTGTTTCACCATGAAGGAACTTTTACAACTGCAACCACCAACTGCACTGGGGTTTTCAGTCACCTGCGCATGAAACCAGAATCAGTAAATTGTCATCGGTTATATGCCTTGATGGTTTTAATATGCAACCTTAAACAAAGAACAAAGTAATGATAAATGATGATCACACGTCCCTTTTCTCCGTAGCACTCCTCATATACATATTACAGCACTGACAGTTATGTAAGTTTTCATATCAATACTTTTTTACAGACATACAACTCTATAGTATAGCTCTTGGTACAAATCATACAATTAGGTATGATTTGTACTTCAATAAACAATTAGGTATTTATACGCATAACTGATTCTTGTTAGTTACAATTAAAATAAGGTTTTTTCCGATAACTGTTAGAAGTTCCACATTAAGTAGAAAAAGTTACTTAAGACTGTTCTCATCAAGCAAAAAAAGACTATCATCATGTCATATGTTACTTAAGCCTTGAGAGACTCTCCCACCTAACAGACTAGTTTTTTGGGTTGAACTTTCCTTTGTGCTTTAGTCCTAACAATAAGTTTACTGAAAAGTGGATTCAACACAATTAGTTTTGTTTGGATATAACAAAAAGTCAACTAAATGAGGAAAAAAATAGTATGCATGAAGCTGAAAGGGGAATACGTTGTTGGAAAATAATAAGTTATAAATTTTTAGATTCATGAAAACAACTTAATTTTTTAAAGAAACACTTGAATAATTCCAGTTGATGTTCTAAACATTCAACTTACTTTATAAACAGCTTGTTTTTCTCATGGAAACAGCTGAAATTGAAGAAAATATAAGTTAAACCAAACATGCTATTGAAGTGCCGCTGCAAAACTTTCTCTTTAATAAACATGAAATCACGAAACGAACAAGAGAAAATAAGGTTGTGAAATCATTTAAGAGTGGGGACCTAAACAGTGTTATCAAGCTGGTAGTTATTGCTGATTCTGCTTACATAGGATAAGTAATATCAGAGTATGGAATCATGCTTCTTGAATGTTTTAGTATCAAAAGACAGAACAAGAAAAATTAAAGGTATTACGTGGTTGATTACAAATCAATTCAAATCTGTTTAGATTTAGATTGCAACAGGTTCACCTGGGAAAGTTTTCTGGATAATTTCAGATAAATTCCAATTTTCTTTTTTTGGATTTCAAAAATCCCAAGAATCGTGGATGGATTAGCAGTGTCCTCAGAAATCAGAACTATAACATAGTAGTGAAATCAGCAACACGAAAAATCCTAAACTCACTATTAACACATGCAAATCAGCTAGACGACAACAACTATATGCATGCGTTATACTAAAGGAGCTAAATAGGTGTGCATCAATATTTTTTCTCAACTTTCCAAGAATACAGTATAGGGCGTGCTTGGCTTAGCCTATTTTTGGTGAAAGTTTTCTTCTTTTTTCTTTTTCAAACCTTTTTATGAGAGCTTCTTGAAAAGAAAAGGGAAACAGGTATTTCTTAAAAGCAATCAATTTATAAACATGCACATAAAACATTCTTCCCTAGTTGTAACCATAAAAGTACAGTTCTGTCTCACAATAATGGTACAGTGGTAATATGAAGGCAGCAGTTTATGCTCACTCACAAGTGCAATTGTCTTACCACGAAAGCTGAACGGATTAGCTCCTCAACATAATCAACAGTTGCCCCTTTTACAAATTCGTATGATATGTTGTCAACGATCAATTTAGTTCCTTCTTTCTCAAAAACTCTACAGTGTAGCGATAAAAGTTGTCAGAACAAGGGCTTAGCATATCATTAATGAAATTTCCATGGGAAAAGGTAATACCTATCATCTGAGTTGATTCTGTCATCAAGATTAAAAACATATTGGAATCCAGAACATCCACCAGTTTCCACACTCAATCGAAGCATTTTTCCACTAGTCGATGATTCACTTGCTTCCAGTTCCTTTATTTTCTGTTACGTCACACGTTGTAGAAATGAGTCAATAATAAGTATTGATCGCACGTTGTAATATATATAGCTTCAAGTGACTTAAACATAATGAAATCACAGGAGTGGGTGATGAGGGTCCATGAATCAAACTAAAATTTAAACAAAAACATAGGGTCGTCATAATCGACCACCGAAGCAAGATAATAGATTTTGGATTGCATTTATTTGTTAATTCACAGAGACAAAACCATGCAGCCATCCCTCTAGTTGGAGAGACAGGAATGCCTTAGTTTAGTTCATTTCAATGAAAACAGAAGTTTTCTATGTGAGACGGCCATATGAGAACACTAACGCCTTTCTCTATATGTACACAGACTGTTGGAATTAATGAGACAATATTGGCACTGAATGCGAAGCTAGAAGAATGGCATCAAGGACTTTAGCGCGAAAATCCTTTCCTACTGAAAGGAAGAACCAGGGATCTAGCCTTGGAAAAATATGTCTACAATCAGAAGTAGGATCACAGACTTTCTCTCTTTTAATTCAAGAGACTCTCCCAATCATCTCGCCAAGATAAGGACGGATACAGTACTATGTTTCTTCTTTGTTACAATACCTATCACCAGATATATCACTCCTTCTCTCTCCTTTTGAACTATACATATCATATTAGGCAACTCTCTCAAGAATTACAAGTATATCTCTTTCCTTATAACGAGGTTTTCCATTTGCATGCCTCTCAATCTTTGGACTCTTCTTGAATAAGAGGTGAGTGGTTCACAACACGTCTTTCTAGGAACAAACAATAACTAGCAAAACTTTATTCAATCCTTCTTACTTACACTTTCTCTGTATGGATAAAAAATTAGGTGTATTGGGTTAAGAGCTAACTGGAATTAGGATATACCCCACGGCTAAAAAATACCTACTGAAGTACTCATAGTGGCAGTAGGACTCGAACCCACATTCTTGTGAGAAATGAATCTTACGGATTGGGTACCTGATTACTTATAGTCATAGTCACTGTTGTTTTTGCCACTAATTATGAACAAATTCCAACTCAAACATCATGTTCTCTCTTTTCCAGTAGTTCATGATAATGAAGTTAGTAGAATCGAATTTAGCAAGGATGACCCTTCGATGCTATAAACAGTTTAGCATAACCTGCATCTTCTAAACAATAGTCACATCACATAAATTATATATTCCAACGACGTGCGCCAATCATCGAAGAATGACTGAACAAAGCATATTTGTCTGTTCGTTCCCCTATACTATAACGGGACACAAAAAAGCACCAGTGGTTGTTGAACCCCCAATTTTCCGATTGCCAAATAGGTACAAAACCAATAGCTATATCAAACGAAAAATAAAACCATATTTTGATTGTATTAAGCAGTGACCATCAATTTACAGAAATCCTTGCTGGGTTTCGGCGGGCATAGAAAGAAACATAGATCGATGAGAAAATAATGAAAAAAATGAAAAGGGGACATACTCGAACACAGTTTGGGGTGATGTGAACGGGCTCAGCGGAAGAAGAAGAGGGAGTGGCATGATGAAGAGTAGCGGGAGAAGCATAAGAAGAAGAAAGACGCATGAGGTTTTGGTTGTGTCGGAATCGTGCTGCCCACTGTAGAGCAAGGCTTCGAATCATTGGTCCTGCGCTTGTGTTTTCTCCCAAATCAAAGGGTTCAAAATCATACGCTCAAATATAAATGTGAACTCCTCGATAACATTAAGTTAAGTTAAATGATGATATAACATTCTAGTTTGAATCTGCATTTTAGTTAAATGATGATATAACATCAAAATTCATAAGAACAAAAATTATTTTAATCAATTTAGAGAAAAAAAAAAATTTACAATAGAATAACATATGATAAAAAATAACTAAATTTCACGTTATTACTCTTTAAATCAAGATATATGAATTCTTTACACGTAAGTTTAAGTAAATTTGAACTAATTTTACTTTAACTTATGTGATTATAAAAATATTTTATTTAGATGACATAGCATAAAGTTATTGACTTTTAATTTTCTTAATAAAATTTTTTAATTATCATCGAGTAAAAAAATATTTAAAATCAAACAATAGTTAATAATTAGAAATATTAATTGATGATATTATTTTAGTCATTCTTTGTCAAAGTTTATAAAAATAAGTACTTGATATTAACAAAGTCTTTTTTTTCGATTTTATATTATTATTCAAGATTATTTTTCATTAATGTCGAACAAATGTTATTGGTTGAAATTATTTATGTTGATTTTTCAATCAATGTTGGCAAAAAAATAATTATAGTTAATTTTGGCTGAAAATTTTCTCAAACAATATAAAAAATTGTTAATAAACTATTAACAGGCAAAAGAACAATATAAGTATCTAGAGTAAGAAAAATAATAGTAAAAAAATTATAATAATTTAAATAAAAAACCTCCACCAAAATCAATGAAAGAACCTTAATTCACACTAACTAAAAAATAGTTATTGAAATGCTTAAAATCATAATTCAATTTTTTTCTTAATTTTTTTGTTACTTTAATTATTTCTCTTTAATTCAATGTATTTTTTTTTCTTTGAGTCCAGTGAAGTTGAAGCGCAGAGGAATTAACTCAAATGCGTATCATGTGTAAATTCAAGCATGTGATTTTTTTTTTTTTTTTTTTTTATGTAATTGGTCTTTTAGACATGTTTTAAATTGTCTTGTATGGTTCTTTAATTGTTCAAATTTCTGTCCTTGGTAATTTATATTGCGTTGTAGTGCTTGATTTGTGATTTTGCTTTTTTTGTTCTTCTATAACAAGATGAGTACGTTGAAGAATAAACTAAAAAACACTTTCGAATTTGAGCGAAGAAAGAAAATTTTAGGCAAAAAAAAATGTAAATCCTAAATGTTACAATTTCATAAATTTCATTAGAAAAGATATAAATGGAGAAGAAAGAAAAGACAAAAGAAAAAAAAGAAGAAGAAAAAGGTTTGTTGAGATCAGATCATCACCTTCAAAGATGTTAATACTAATTTAGTCTTGAAAAAATTGAAAAAAAAAAGGAATAATTGCTACATTGGAATAAAAAAAGTAATTAAGTCTTATATAAACAATGTCAAGTTAGAAAAATTCCAACTGAAATAAAATAAAAAAGAAAATTTAAAGAGAAATTTCTTATCTAAATACCATATATGAGTTTAAAATCAAAATTGGATTGAATAACAAAACAATGAACTTCAAGCATGATGTACCCGATTACGTAAATGTGTGATGAAATATATTATTTATATATAATGTATGAAGCTAATTTGATATTTCGTTATATTAATATTATTATGTATTAAATACTGTGTGGGTCAAGGTCAATTCTCTCGTATTTAATATCTTGTATTTTTTAATTTAAATATTGCAATAAGTTATTTTTTGTTGGCCTTCAAACCCATTGGATGTTAGGTACAAAAGCTATTTGATGTAAAGTAAAATCAATTTTTGACATAATAATTAATGCAATAGTCAACTTATCTAAACTATTTTCTTACCTCAAATGTTTACATGTTTCCTAGTGAATTTTTAATTAATGTAACTTGATTACGACCAATTTTGAAATTAATCTATTATGGTATGTTTATTTTAATTGGTTCAATTCAAAGTTAAACAGTGTACTTGGTGATCCTCTAAATTTAGTGACTTGTCAAAGTTAACACTTGTTTTATCCGAACTAATACATGACCGGTTAACATGTTTGGTAGTTGATCAAGATTGGTGTCTCGCACTTCGAATTGTAAGACGACCATCCAGATTGGTGTATATGGTTAACATGCATGTTTGGTATTTGAATCAACTCATTAGTTTGTTTTTATGAATTGTGAGTTAATTATCTGATCTAGTTCATAGTTGATTGTCCTATTTGACAGTTAACTTAACTCGCAAGTTAATAATTCAAACTCTAAACTTTGATTAATCAAATAGTTATACAATACAAATATCATCATTGACTTATTGTTAATAAACATGATTAATATTCATCACAGTATTTTCTTATTTCTAAAATCATAACTTTTTTTTCATAGAATGAATACAAGTTTAATTATGATTGAACTAAGTTGAATGGTTAAATAAAACAATAACCTAGTATAATCCAATTAAATGAATTGAATTGGACCAAATATTAGATTAACCTTAAACACTTATACCTTTTTATACATTATTATTGATATATATTATTTTTTATTACTTTTTATTTTGTATTTATCATTGTTTACTCCCTTGATGAATAATTTTAGAATGATTTCTCGTGGAAACATATAGTTTTAACTATATATGTGTGATTTGTGTGATAAAATTTGGAACTTAAGTTTGAGTTTCAAATTTCCTAAAATTAAAAAATTTAAGATTTAGAGAGAAAAATAACATCGTAATTTATTTCATGATTCATTATCATCTTTACAAGAGTTTAGTGTGAATTATTTACGAAAATATCTAAGATAGGTAAACTGAAATTATATCTTTGATAGAATCTCTTTGAACTCGTCAAACAAAGATTCTTAAAAGTTGCTACTCATATGACGTACTTAATACAATTGGTTGCAAAAGTTTATTTTTTGGGTTAAATATGTTTTTCGTCCCTAAAGTATCACACGATGTTGGCCTTAGTGCCTACTCGAAACTTTGATGACTTTTAGTCCTCAATTTTGAAACTCTTACTATTAGTCCTTAAAAATTAACGGCGTTAACTTCTGTTTGATGTGACAAATGACGAGGCCACGTCTCATGCCAACTTCCCTCTTCACCTCTGCCACATTGCTTTTCTTTATTTGGCCAATAAGAATCTAACACATCTCAGCCCCCTTCCACCCCAAATTAAGGTTTGCCAGGGAAATTTGCCCCTACACCTACGCCACGATTTTGCTTTTCTATCTTACACCGTCATGAGACAAGAACGCAAGAAGGGAAGGGTTGCTCTCTTGCAGGTGATGGCGCATTTGGACGACGGTGATGATGCGAGGGAGGATGTCGCAACTTACAAGGATTTTGCGCGTTGAAGGTTGCGTTGATGGAGGATGGTGTCGCTGCAGGGGAGCTTGTTGAGATTGAATTTTTATTTATATATTTCTTTGATATAGTGTTGTGATTCCAATTATTGAAAAAGGATTTTGTACTGTAACAGGCACACCCTGATTTGATTCATGCATTCTAAGCTGCTCCAGTTGCTGGGGGATCTGGAAGTTCAAGTGTATCTACAAACAAATCTCTCAATGTTGCAATAATAGGTGAGGCCCTCCCCAAAGGAAGAGGAATTGATGAAAAGGCCACACGTGCAGCTGCTGAAGTCAGGAAGAAAGCTGCAGCAAGGGGCTTGTTAGTGCATCCGCATGGTGTACCAGTCCAAGCCTTGCCAAGAAACAGAAGGCGGAACCAAAAGCTGGAGCTTGAAACTTTACAGTTGAAAAATGGACATGCTGCACGAGAAGCGAAACCATAGTTGTTCTGTCGGAGAAGATGAACGAAATTCTTAAACACAAGCAACGTGACAGAGAGTGAAGAGACAAGCTAACATAAGACGTGGCATCGTCATTTGTCACATCAAATAAAAGTTTAACACATTTCATTTTTAAAGACTAATAGTAAGAGTTTCAAAACTATAAAAACTAAAATCCATCAAAATTAAACCCAAAATCGTGTGATTCTTAAGAAAAATACGTATTAAACCTTTATTTTTTTCAGGAATGAAACTAAAGACACATTGAAATCACATAACAAGATTTCTCAGTTCTGAAACATGTTTATCAAACCAATTTATCATCATTCGATGAGCCTTGTCTGCAGCCTTCACAGCTTCTGGATCATTAGGATCGTACAACAGAGTCCAACCATGTCCCACGTTTGGAAATATTTTTACCTCATAAGCAACCTGCACAAAAACAAATAAAGAAACTAGACGTTGATAAACATAGCAAGAACCAGAATACAAAATAGGGTTAATCAGACCTCAGGTCTAGCATCTCGTAGGACTCGCTCAATTTCTATTATACGCGATGGAGGAGTCTGTGTATCATTTTGACCACCATAAATAGCAACAGGAGCCTTTATACCTGAAAATAAGATCATTAATTTTGAAAAGGAACCTTAAATAAAACATGTAAATTAAGAAATAATCTGAACACTGATGAAAGCTCATACCTCGGAAGTTATTTCCTTGGACAAATGATGGATGTGATAGCACAGCAGCTTTCACAAGTTTGGTTTTCGCAATGTCGGCAGCGCCAAGACCTGAGAGAAAGAAAAAAGAAATTATTTTGTTTTAAAATTATGTATTTAAACCATATATTTTATCACAAAACCTTTTAATTTTTCTACAAAAATCAATACTTTATAAATAGCTGTCAACCAAATATCAAAAAGATCATGTTTGTCCTAGTTTTTCTGTCATTCCTGCAAAATTAGTTGAAAGCTCTACTTAATAATTTAATAACGATAACATGTTTCTCATTAAAAATATTACTTCACTTCAGAAAAATTAGTATCTCACATCTCTCATGAAAAGTGAAAAAAATCAACTCACCGCTCCAACAAAAACCAGCAATTCCGATCTTAGAAAAACCTCTCCTTTTTAAGTCTTGAATAACAGGTTTTACATCTGCAGAAACATTTTCCTACAAATTTAACAGGTATGCATCAGAATGAAATATATTATTTACAATCAAAGTCACGATTTTTATACGTCTGAACTGAATGAAATAATAGTAATTGAAAATCATAAAAATGGTGGCAAAATTGAATTTTGAAAAAAGGAAACTCCATTTTTTTCTTGCTAAATCAACCATAAACAAACAAGTATGGTTAAGTAAGAATTAACCGGTGGGTGATCTTGCGACCAAACATCTAAGGGTCTGTTGACATCATTATGATCAAAAGGGTCGTTGTTTAACAAATCAGGAGCTACAACGTAATATCCGCTAGCAGCAACCTTGTCTGCAAGATTCCTGCACAATATAAATATTATGATTTGTGAGGGGAACACATTACACTGAGCAGCATAATAAAGAGAGAATAAGCATAGAAAGTAAAAAACATACCTGAAATTTTGTGCTTCGATTCCTATGACAGAAATTGAGCATACAGGTTAACAGTTGGAAGTTGGATAAAATTACATAAGCAAATAAGAAAAATGTTGTTGATTTTCAGAAAGGAGTACCAAAAATATCGGACATAAGAACAACTGCAAAGAGGGCGAGATGGGAACCACTGACATAGGAATTGAGTCCACCGACAGTGGTAACATAACCAGTACCACTTGATGCATTCAAGATTGGATGGTATGAATGCACTCCACTTCCTGCCATTTTTTCTTCCTTTCTTTCTCTTATGTTATGTTACTCCTCCATTTTGCTCTTATATTTATAATTAATGCTGTCTTTCAACTGTCTTAACTTTTCCTTCTTGTCTTTTTCAGAAGTAACAAAAACTATTGGGTGTAATAAAGATCTTAAATAAATTTTAATTAATATATTTCAATTTTTTTAAAAATAAAGAAAAGTACAAAATGACTTAATTAATAAGTTAGAGATCAAAAGATGAAAGTAACCAACATATATATTGGCAAAGAAAAATATATTAAACACGTAATAATTTTTTTTAATAAAAACTCAATCAAAATACTTCAATTTTTAATATAATTAAAGTTTAATTAAATACCAATTTATTTTGAATCTCGGTTTTTGTTTTCAAAGCTTAGCACAAAAGTTTTTTAAATAAAATAAAAATCAAGATGAAAGGAAATAAAAGAATAAATTATACTGCATAATAAATAATTTTTTTAAATTAAAAATAATATAATTATAACCAAAATAGTCAAATAAATGTAATCTGCGTTTCTCTCATGTCAAATATCACTTCTCTTCTCACATATACCAATTCATTTATTATCTCTGATGATGATTGGTCCACATACTGTAAAAATGAATAGATCATCACCTAACTACATTAGTTTTTTTCTTTTTCATTTTTTATATGGTAAAAAACATTGCCATGTGTTGACAGTGTGTGTCTCCACGTGTGTCATCTTTTTTCCATTCTCTCTTTCTTCTCTCTCCCACCAACCATCAACCTATCAATCTCATTCTCCCATTTTCAAATTTCACTTCATTTATAGGGTTTCTGATTTTCCAAACATAAACATCCCTTTTTCATTTCTGATTGGCTGTGTTACTAACTTACTCTCTTCCCATTAAGTTCAAACATTTTTTCTCTCTCTTTTTTTAAATTTTCTTAAAAAGAAAGTGGACTTTAATTACATATAAACTCAAAAGTATTATTATTTTTTTCAATTGCACGTTACGATTTTGAGTACAACTTTTAATTTGTTTGGCGTTTTACTTAAACAATTTATAATAAAAATATTAATTATCTTTTTTAATTTTACTGTAAATTTTATTTTTTACTTTCTCACTGCAACATTACTTATGTATGTTCCTAAGTATTGCTGTTTTTATAAAATTCATTAAAATAAACTATTTTGAATCTCTCTTTTTGTAAGTGATGATTTTTTCAATTTAATCATTTAACTTAATTTAATGTCATTGTAATTAGCTTCAATTGAATTAATTACTACATAAATATTTTATACTAAACAGTATTATCAAAGCTGATTCTGCTTACATATGATAAGTAATATCAGAGTATGGAATCATGCTTTTTAAATGTTTTAGTATCAAAAGACAGAAAAAGAAAAATTAAAAGTATTACGTGGTTGATTACAAATCAATTCAAATCTGTTTAGATTTGGATTGCAACAGGTTCACCTAGGAAAATTTTCTGGATAATTTCAGAAAAATTCCAATTTTCTTTTTTTGGATTCAAAAGTTCCAAGAATTCTGGATGAATCGCAAAGGGACTAACTCAAATGCATAGCATGTGAGTTTTTTTTATTTTATGTAATTGGTCTTTTAGACATGTTTTAGATTGTCTTGTGTGATTCTTTAATTGTTCAAATTTCGGTCCTTAGTAATTTATATTGCATTGTATTGCTTGATTTGTGATTTTGTTTTTTAGTTCTTCCAGAACAATGTTGCAGAATAAACTAAAAACGACTTTCGAAATTGAGTGAAGAAAGAAGATTTTAGGCAAAAAAAAATGTAAATCCTAAATGTTACAATTTCATTAGAAAAAATATAAATGGAGAAAAAAAAAAAAGGCTTTGTTGAAATCAGATCATTACCTTCAAAGATGTTAATACTAATTTAGTCTTGAAAAAATTGAAAAAAAAAATTGCTACGTTGGAATAAAAAAGAGTAATTAAGTCCTGTATAAACAATGTCAAGTTAGAAAAATTCCAACTGAAATAAAATAAAAAAGAAAATTTAAAGAGAAAATCTATAATTTTAATAATATAAAAAAAAATTTCAAATCATTACTTTTTTTTTTGTGTGGAAATTATAATTCTCGTCACTTTCAAAAAATATAGTCACATAAATTTGAAAGTTTAAAGAATTTTATTATTTAGAATTTAAAGTTATCTAATGTTAAACAGTCCAATCATTTTCACAAATTCTAAAAATTCAATTTCTTTTAAAAAAATACCTAAACAAAGCATTTTATTATAATGCATTTACAATTATAAATAAAAAAAAAATAAGTTAACCTCTTGAAATTTCAAACATGATAACAAAACAATAAACTTCAAACATGATGTACCCTTTTACGTAAACGTGTGATGAAATATATTATTTATTATGATAATGTATGAAAGTAATTTGACATTTGGTTGTATTAATATTATATATTAAATACTGTTTGGGATGGTCAATTGTTTGGGTCTATTATATTGTTTGAAGTTCAAATATTGTCTAGTAAGTTATTTTTTATGTGTTCAAATTGATGAGTGGTATCTAAAAAATATATTTGGATATCAAAGTTAATTTTTTTGACATATAATAATAAATGTAATAGTTAATGCACGTAATTTATCTTTTTATCTCAAATTTTTATTTATAAGTTTGGTGTTGAATTTTTTATTACCTAATTGTAAGTAATTATATTTTAATTTTAAGTTGTTCAGTTTTTAGGTTAATTTATTACGATAATATTCATCTTAGTCGGTCTAATTTAAAGTTAAATAGTCTGCTTTGTGATCATCTAAGCTTAATGGTTTGTTATCTAAGCCAATGTTTGACTTATCCGAACTAATGCATGACTGGTTAATCTATTTGATGACTGGTTTGGTTGAGTATCTTGCATTTATAACCATTCAAATTTGTATATGATTAGTCAATCTTATTTAGTGTTTGAACCAATTATTTGTATTAGTTCATAATTGACCATCTTATTTGAGGATGATCCAACTCGCTAATTAATTACTATGCTTAACTGTTTGTACTGTAATTAATCAAACCTCATACTAACGAAATCTTCGTTAGTTATGCATACTAGTTGTATAGTCTTGATATATATTATTTTTTATTATTTTTATTTGTTATTTATCATTTGTTTACTCCCTTGGCGAATAATTTTAAAATATCTCTCGTGGAAACATATAGTTTTAACAATATACGTATGAGTTGTGTGATAAAATTAGGAACTTAAATGAGTTTGAGTTTCAAATCTCCTAAAAATAAAAAATTTAAGATTTAGAGAAGAAAATAACATCTGTTTCACGATTCATTATCATCTTTACAAGAGTTTATTGTGAATAATTTATGGAAACATATAGATAAACTGAAACTATATCTTTGATAGAATCTCTTTGAACTAGTCAAACAAAGATTCTTAAAAGCTGGTACATCTATGACGTATTTATTATGATTGATAACAACAGTTTATTTTTTCATAAATGAAACTACAGACACATTGAAATCACATAACAAGATTTCTCAGTCCTGAACATGTTTATCAAACCAATTTATCATCATTCGATGAGCCTTGTCTGCAGCCTTCACAGCTTTAGGATCATTAGGATCGTACAACAGAGTCCAACCATGTTCCACGTTTGGAAATATTTTTACCTCATAAGCAACCTGCACAAAAACAAATTAAGAAATTAGACGTTGATAAACATAGCAAGAACCAGAATACAAAATAGGGTTAATCAGACCTGAGGTCTAGCATCTCGTAGGACTCGCTCAATTTCTATTATACGCGATGGAGGAGTCAGTGTATCATTTTGACCACCATAAATAGCAATAGGAGCCTTTATACCTGAAAATAAGATCATTAATTTTGAAAAGGAACCTTAAATAAAACATGTAAATTAAGAAATAATCTGAACACTGATGAAAG
>NC_028357.1:49336122-49366630 GCF_000741045.1 Vigna radiata var. radiata
CTGTTAGCCTTTGTATATAAACTGGTGCATCCCATTACTTTTCAATAATATACACAGACTCTATTCTTTCATTCTCTTTACTCTTTCTCCAACATTTAGACCATATATTTTATCACAAAACCTTTTAATTTTTCTACAAAAATCAATACTTTATAAATAGCTGTCAACCAAATATCAAAAAGATCATGTTTGTCCTGGTTTTTCTTTCATTCCTGCAAAATTAGTTGAAAGCTCTACATAATAATTTAATAAGGATAACATGTTTATCATTTTACTTCAGAAAAAATAGTATCTCACATCTGTCATGAAAAGTGAAAAAAACCACTCACCGCTCCAACAAAAACCAGCAATTCCGATCCTAGAAAAACCTCTCCTTTTTAAGTCTTGAATAACAGGTTTTACATCTGCAGAAACATTTTCCTACAAATTTAACAGCCATGCATCAGAATGAAATATACTATTTACAATCAAGCCACGATTTTTATACATCTGAACTGAATGAAATAATATATAGTAATGAATTTACAAATAAGAAACCACCTAAAAATGGTGACAAAATTGACCATAAAGAAACAAGTATCATTAAATAAGAATTAACCGGTGGATGATCTTGCAACCAAACATCTAAGGGTCTGTTGACATCATTATCAACAAAAGGGTCGTCATCTAAGAGATCAGGAGCTACAACGTAATATCCACTAGCAGCAACCTTGTCTGCAACATTCCTGCACAATAAATATACAACAAATATTATGATTTGTGAGGGAAACACATTACACCGAACATAATAGAGGGAGAATAAGCATACCTGAAATTTGGTGCTTTATATCCTATGACAGAAATTGAGCATATAAGTTAACAGTTGAATAAAATTACATGTTGTTGATTTTTAGAAAGGAGTACCATAAATATCGGACATAAGAACAGCTGCAAAGAGGGAGAGATGGGAACCAGTGACATAGGAATTGAGTCCACCAACAGTGGTAACATAGCCAGTACCACTTGATGCATTTAGGATTGGATGGTATGAATGCACTCCACTTCCTGTCATTTTTTCTTCCTCTCTTTCTCTTATGTTGTGTTTTTCTATGTTACTCCTCCATTTTCCTCTTATATTTATAATTAAAGTTATGCCTTTCAACTATCTTAACTTTTCCTTCTTGTCTTTTTTCAGATGTAACAAAAATTATTTCGGTGTAATAAAGATATTAAATAAAAATTTAATTAAATTTTAATTAATATATTTCAAATTTTTAAAAAATAAAAATAAATACAAAATTACTTAATTAATTAGTTAGAGATCAAAAGATGAAAGTAACCAACATATATATTTTGGCATAGGAATTTTTTTTTAAACACATAATAATTTTTTTTAATAAAAACTCAATCAAAATTCTTCAATTTTTAATATAATTAAAATTTAATTAAATATCAATTTATTTTGAATCTAGATTTTTGTTTTCAAAGCTTAGTACAAAAGTTTTTTAAATAAAATAAAAATCAAGATGAAAGGAAATAAAAGAATAAATTATACTGCATAATAAATAATTGTTTTCTAAATAAAATAAAGATCAAGGATGAAAGGAAATAAAAAAATAAATTATACTACATAATAAATAAATGTTTTATGTGATTAAATACTTGAAAGTCAAACTTTTTAATATGAAAAAGATAAATAATAAATAAAAATAACAAAAAAGAGTAAAGGTAATTAAATATAAAACCTATAATCTATTTTACTCATTAAAATTAATAATACATAATTTAAACATAAGGAAAATAGTATAACGAAGTTTGTCATACAAAAAAAATATCTTCAAATATATATAAAATTTTATAAATACAAAATAAATCAATAATTAAAATTGATAAAAGAGAAATTATATATATATATATATATATATATTTATTATCATTTTCATTCCCAATTAAAAGAAATAATTATTATTTATATCCGTACTCATCAAAACAAAGATTTTTTATGCTCACACAATTCTGACCTGGAAAAAGTTAGTTTGACATTAATGTTCAAAAAAAATTCATTCGGAACTTTTAATAATAAAATAATATTTTATTATGATTTTAAATTAAAAAAATAATATAATATAATTATAATCAAAATATTATTATTTGACTCATGTGAAATGAATGTAATTTGCCTTTTCCGTGTCAAATATCAATACACTCTTCTCACATATACCAATTCATTTATGATCTCTGATTATGATTTGTCCATATACTGTAAAAATGAATAGATCATCACATAACTATATTAGTTTTTTTTCTTTTCTATTTTGTATATGGTAAAAAACATTGTGAATTGTGTAGAGCTGTTAAAATAGGTCACAACTCGTGGGTCAATCTGGTTCATCGCGAATTCAGATTAGACTAGATTGGATTTAAAAAATGTATTATTTTCATGCGGGTCAAATTTTAACCCGGTTCATTTAAACCCGGCTCATGCAGGTTCACCAACCCATCTATCTAATTTTATTTTATTAAAATTTAATTTTAATTTTATAAAAAGATACTTATTACTTTTTTTGTTTGAAAAAATTATTTAAATTTCTTATTTTAAAAATTAATTAAACAATCGTATTCAAAGTGAAATTTGTTTAAATTTAAACTATAAAAAATTTGTAATTTTTTCTATTTAAAAAAATTATAATTAAGTGAGTCAGTAAACTTACCCGTTTGCTCACTATAATATTAATTATCTTTTAATTTTACTGTAAAATTTATTCTTTACTTTCTCACTACAACATTACTTTCTCACTACAAAGTTACTTTACTTATGGATGTTCCTAAGTATGGCTGTTTTTATAAAGGATAATGATATTTAGACAACATTTTTTTGATAACATTTGAACATTGATTACGTGTCAATCTGTGATTGGTCAAAAATTATTCCACAATGTTGTCTAAAAAATATTGTCTAAATATCATTATCCTTTTATATAATTTGAAACATTAAAATAAACTATTATGAATCTCTTTTCGTGTAAGTGATATTTTTTCAATTTAATCATTTAACTTAATTCGATGTCCTTATAATTAGGTTCAATTGAATTAATTACTACATAAAAAAAGTCAACTTAACCTAATTGAATTAAATTTAATTGAATAAAGTTGAAAATTAGATAAAACTGAATCTAAATTGGGATAATTTATATTTAAGATGATTTTTTTAGTCAAGTGTTAATTGGAGAGTGTCAATTTCTTAATACTCGTGTTTGGGTCCACACTATTGCAGAAATATTTTATTCTAAATTTATTAAAGTTATTTTTCAATTCAAATTTCATATTAATAACTAATAATATATTTTTAATAAATTTTGTTTTTTTACTGGATTCTTAAAATTAAAGGTGATTAGTGTTCTTCACTTGAATGGATTTGAGAGACAATAATTGAATGGATTTGAGAGAATTTGAAGATAAATTTTTTTTTATTTGAGTGAATTTGTAAGTAAACAAAAATAAATTTAAAAATAAAGTTTATAAAAATTAGTGTAAGATTTAATTTATGTGACTGATTAAAAAAAATTATTTTCAAATCCACTATCACTTATCTCCAAATCTATTCTCTAAATCTATTCAAATAAAAAAAACTAATTTATACTAAATGTTATCATTTTCCATTTTCCTTCATTAATATTTTATTAAAAGAAAAACAAAAAGGTGGGTTATTAAAACAAGAAAGTGTTAATAGCATAGGCGGGGTTATCTTACCTAACTTCACCTACACCTATACTCTAGGTTTCAGTTTACTTTTAAATTTAATAAAATATATATTTTAATTCGTTTTTAGTTTTTATAATTTTACCAATGTCTATAAAATTTTAATTACATATATGTTTTTTTTTTCTTTAAATGCATAATGAACATTTTCAGATATGAAAATCACACATTTATAAAACATGTTGTACCAATCTTAGTTAATAAATATTATACAAAGTCACCCCAAAGTCATTGGAGTCTTCAAAATTATTTTCATCCTAAAAAGTATTTATTCACTTAAGAACTTAAATCATTGGGAGTTGGTTTCACTAAATTTGTATAATTAGTCATAGACTCATAGCTTGCCTAATGTTTAAGACCATCTAAACTTATTACAATGACAATTTAATTTTGGTTCAAAGAACAATATCTAACAATTTTGCATAAAACCAGAATGTGATTAAAATTCTAAAAAATAATAAATGAAAGATATAGAAAACATTTTATAAGATAGTGCTTTTATGAAATGAAACTTAAAAATTTTATTTATAATTTGACTTTTAAATAATAAAATAATCAAGTGTTATATTTTAAAGTCATTATTAATCTATGTTCATAAACACGTGGAAAACAAATAATCTAAACTCTAAAATGTATTTAAATATAGTAACAATGTATATTAAAAATATATCTAGTGTTAAACTTATACTATCAGTTTTTTTTTTTAATTAACGTGTTAAACTCAAACAAAATATTTTTGAAAGATAGAAGACGAAAACAAAATTAGCTTTAACTTTCAAATCTGATTGAAGTTAATTTATAGATTCATTATAATTAAATTTAATGGTTTTGAGTTAATTTATCAAATCTGAATCTTGTTAATGCACTTTTGTTATCTTTTTTAATCCTCTTATTATATTTTTATTAATTATCTTATTACATAAATAAAATCATAATACTTTTAGATATTAAATTTATTTATTTTTATTGAATATTATTATGAAATGTTTTATTTTATTATTTTAAGCTACTAAATAGGATTTTACAAATTCAAAATAAAAATAACAGTATCGATAATATTTATAATGATAAATGATTTTCTATTGTTGTAAATATTTTATTTATCAAAATAAAATGAAAATGATCTTATATAAAAGAAATTAAAAATAATAAAGTCATGTCTTGTCTTAGGAGTGCGTGATAAGAAAAATATGGAAAAGGGACAAACTTAATAAATATTCAAAATGAAAATAGAAATAAATATAAAAAGCTTAAAGCAAACGTTTTAAAAATCGCTACTTTCCAGAAAATAATGTTACACATTATTGAAACTAAATTGGTTAGCAAACACTACTAAAAGAAATCACACAAACTTTTCAACTAATTAAAAAAAAAAAAGTAGAAGCTAGTTGAAAAATCTCGTGCCAAACATGATCCTATTCTAACTTATACGTAGAAAATATACAAACTATAGAATAATAAAATTGATGATTGAATTTTTTTTCTTCAATATTAATTTAGATATTTATTTCTTTTTTTAAGAAATTGCAAGTATTTTATAATCTATCTCTCATTTCTCATGATTTTCAATTGTTTTCTTTGCAGATGTGTAACTGACCTGAATTTCTATAATCTTTTCTTATGTTAATGTAACACTAATATCTCGTCATATTCCATTCGCAACTTGTATAATCACACACGCATCCCCTAAATATTTTCTTTCATTTTTTGTTACCGGTCGTCTGATTGAAGACCAACATTCATTAGCATAAAATATAAATGAGGTAACAACAGGACGATAATACTTTCCTTTGAGCATGATAGCTACATTGCAATCACTATATGAAGCATATTCCAACAAGCAAAGATTCATTACTTATTTTCTTGTAACTTTACACACTGCAGAACAAAGATGATAATCCGCAGTGTTTTATTTTGTTATCAAAACACGACATGTTCTTAGCATACCAAGATTTCTCACTTAAGATGTTTAGCAAACCAGTTCAGCAAGTCCTGATGGGCCTCCTCTGCAGCATTCACAGCTATTGGATCTTCGGTTTTGTACCTCACAGTCCAACCATGAGAGACTTTAGGAAATACTTTAACAAAATAATCAACCTGCGACAGATAAACATTCACTCATTGGTGTTAACTAACCCATCTCACTTTCTATTTTGAGTGCAAGTGCATTAAACAAGTTCAATATACTTTCTCCTCAACTTGAAAACTATATCCATTAACCTAAACATGAATGAGCGGTTATGGGTGAAGTGCACCTCCAAGAAAGAAAACACAAACGAGTTATAAATAGAATGCTAAAATGAAATTTGAATAAAGCTAAGCTTCCGATAGATGCATCAATTCCAACTTGTCTGCACCCATCAAAAGCCAAAAAAAGGAGGAAGATTTCATCTTTTAATTGTAGAGCAAAAAACAATAAACATAGTGACATTAAAATAATATTACTATCAAAACATTAAGGTAATATAAAATTATGGTAGATAACCACAAAAAGAATGAAGAGACAACCCCGGGTTTAGCAGCTAGGACTTGTTCAAACTGTTTCACAAGCTCTGGAGGAGACATTTTGTCAGTCTCAGCTCCAAGTATAGCAGTTGGAATATCAACATCTGAAGTAAGACCAACAATTGCAGTTAGAATATGAAAGTCTCAGTCACAGCTTCAAGAAATCTCTAATCATTGCTCCTTCTTCACTCACTATTTTGAATGATCCAGAAATGACAACTGACTTAGTTGGTATGATAAAACATGTACATATATACCATGGCTGTTTTGGGTTTTCATCATCTTTCAGACAAAAATAATCACTCATAAGCAAGGTGTGGCTATATATATATATATATATTTTTTTTTTTTTTTCATTTTTTCCAGTCAATTATAAATATTAATAAATTTCAAGTGAGGGGGTCCACGGCCCCTGAGGGTCCCCCTTTGTCTCCACCGTGGAGTTTAGAGACCGGGTTGCTAGTTAATTATTCAGTAATGATTATGATAAATTCATAACAGTATATGACAATATAATTTTACGAAAAAGAAAAAGAACAAGGTAACTACTCCTTAAACAGTTGACCAATAGTTTCACCAATCAAGAACATATTATTCATAACTTTGCAATGAAAATAACTTTGATCACATCAGCAATATATAAAATGCACTGCAAGTCAATGTGAAGACAAATGTGGCAATTCTGGAAGTGATGCAAGACCCCGTTCACACAAACATGCTTAGATCGATGGTATGATAAGATCCTGCTACATCATTTTGATTGTCATTCTTCCTTATAAATTGCAAGATGCAGAGTAATCTTCCATGAACAAGTATGAAAATTAAGAAATAATCTAAATATTGAAATTCATACCCTTGATGTCATCCACAGAGACAAACGATGGATGTAAAAGCACACCAGCTTGGATTAGTCTGGATTTTGCAAGTTCAACCACGACTTTAGCTGTGGGATTAAAGAAAAGGGTACATTCTGAGTTTGATTACCAACTTGATAATGTTTAAAACTTGAAATCAAACCAATAATATATATGCTTAAGAGAAGCTGAAAGTGTTATATAGTATGCTAGTATACAAACAAAAGGAAGGGGGTCAATAAGCACTCCAAATAAGTGAAAAAGAATTACAAACCTCCCCAACAAAATCCAGCAGCTCCGATGGCCGAAACACCTTTACTTTTCAAAGCTTCAACTATGGATTTTGCAGCTTCAAATCCTTTGTCCTGTTAATATATATGAAAGCATCAGAGGATAATGCATAGTTACAGATTTTCATACATTTGATCCACGATACAAATTCAAACAACAGATGCAGTTAGCAGATTAACATTGAAACATAGAACTGGCCAACTGCTACGGTATCAAAAAATAAAATGATATGACATCTGAATCCAGCGGTAATCTTCTACAATCCTCTAGTGTTATCAAAGTTTCAACACAACCAAAAATTCAGTTTCAATTAAACGAAACAACAAAGTATTTGTTTCAAGATACCGAAAAAGGAACAACTACATAAACCACTAATTATTGTTAATAAGAACCAACCGTGCCATGATCTTTTAACCAGACAGGAACAGGCCGGTCAGCATTCTCATGATTATAGGGATCACCAAAGAAGAAATCAGGAACAACCACATAATACCCAGCAGCTGCAACCTTGTCTGCAATTTTCCTTTACATCATAAAACAGACAGTATTACTACCTAGGGGTATACTAAATCTTGCATCAGAGAAAGAGAGATTCGACAAAGAGAGCTGAATGAAACATCCAAATTCTATTGGTGGCATAATTTATTAAATAAATTTACAAAAAGGTAGGCATCACAATGAAACAAATGATCAGATAAATCACTTAAAGATTAAAAATCAAGTAACAACCAAACTTATATACAGTATTAGGGACTGTTGATTCATTTGATTTACACATATACATTGAAATGGATATTCATTTAATTATTTCCCTAAGAAAATCAATATTCCATCAATACCACCCAAAGGTCGTGAGATAGCAGTTTAAAAATCACAAGTTCAATTAGAACAGAGTATGCGAGTAATTGGGTCTAAGGAAATAATTTGCTCCAAAAAATACACATCAATCGAAAAATAAATAGGAATAAGAATAATCAAATCAAATATCATGATGGGCAAACTGTTCTATCATTACTTGAAAATTGGCCACAGAAAAAGATAACTTGTAACTTGAAAAACTACTACTGAAATATAAATAAAAAAGAGACAGGAGATTTAAGAATTAGACCATACCTTAAATTCGGTGCTTCGTACCCTGCAAAAACACATCGATCGCGTTAAGTTAACAAAAAACTCAAAGGATTCGTGATGAAGAAGCAGAAAAATAACGACGCAGAGAAGAAGAGAATAAACACAAAAGAGAAAAAAAATAGAACTTTGACCATAGATTACCAAAAACGTCGGAGATAAGAATAACGGTAAGATTGGAATTGGAGGAACCAGCTACATATGAATGGAGACCAGCGAGTTTTTCAACGTGACCAGCTCCTGCATTAGGGTTCAGAAGTGGTGGGTTTGAGCAGCATTGAGGTCCTGACATTGATATTATTAAGCTATCACCGCTATAAACTCAACGCTAACAACCCTACTATGTTACTATCCTATGTGTCTTCCAACACTTATGTTCTTGCTGAATATGCCAAGGTCAACAGAACAAGAAACAAACAGATATACTTGTGACCAAAGGATAAGGATATCTACGCTTCATTTTTTAGCTGCATCAATCCCAACCGTTGAAATATATTTTTTTCGGACAAAATATTAATAGAAAAATAAAATATGAAAAGTTTAACGTGCAGGATTTAAATGCACACCTCTCTAGTTATTTTTGGACGGCAGAGTATCCACGTCACTCAACACATATATCGGGCTTACGTGCACTGACATTCTCCACGCACTCCATATATTGTTTCTTTTGCTTCCATTTTATTTTAATTTTATATTATTATTTTACATATATTTTCTCTCTTTTAAAATTAAATCATTCGTTAATTTCTTTTTCTTTTCCTCTGAAAAATATTTAGTTAATTATAAAATATGTTTAAAATATACTAATAATAATATCCAAGCCTGCTATGAAATCATTAATAATCAATAAGAAACAGTTTTAAATAGAATTTTTAGGGTTTAGGGTTGTAGAAACAATAAAAGAATTATACACAACAATGTCTTTGTAAATTATTTTAAAATTATTGGTATATTCTCATTGCATTTTTTTAAAATATTAAATATTAATAACGAATATTGTTTTTTTTTCTTAGGATTATTTTCAGTTTATCTAGTAGAAAAAAAAATTAAGATCAAACAACAGAGAATTTAAAATTCAAGCTGATTATATAAAAGTTTTCCTCTAGGGATCAAATTGACCACACCAAATTAATTGTGCAATAATTCATTTAAGAGTGATAAAATTCTAAAGAAACATTAAAATAACTGAATAACATAATCAATCAATTGAAGGGAAACAAACGAACTATAATTATAAATTAGGGTTCGTAAGAGAAGATGAAATGTAGCGTTCTCAAAATAATCTCGCAACACGTAGTAAAATAATATAACAATGAAAGAAAAATATTCATTTAAAGAAATAAAGAAAAATTAAATAAATTTACTTTCTCTTTATAGTTCACCGTTTTTCTCCTCTCTAAAGATAAGAAAGAAACCAAGAAGTAAACAAAAAAAACTAAACTAAAAGCTATATTTTAGAATAAAAGTGAAACAATCAAGTGGCCTACATTTAGGTATTTTTCTTTATGACGTTATGGCATGTATGTTATATGCGTGTGGAACTTTTAGTTCTTGTTCACTTGAAGATGTAAAGTTTGTGAGAATTAGTGTATAATTTTATTTATATGACAGATTAAAAAAATTTACTTTCAAATCTATTCTCGTTTACTTCCAAATTCATTCAAATAAACAACAACAAAAAATTACCTTCAAATCCTCTCAAATCTACTCAATTATTCCTCCTCAAATCCACTCAAGTAAATAAGATCTTAAGCTGTGTTCGTTTGAGGGTGATTTTCTGTTTACAGGAATTAGCGCGGATGGATTTGTGAGAGAATCGTGTTCGCTTGTGCTGATTTGCAATGATAGAAAAGCGAGGATTTTACGCTATTTCACTGTTTAACCCATCTCTTCATTTCAGAAGGATTTGCGATGATTTATGATACAATGACTTATATGCCCCATATCATTATTAAAAATTTCAAGACAATGTGCAGCACTGCATAATATAAAAAAGGGCATGCACTGTGGTTTCACGAGTACTACTGTTCGTTGTCCATGTGAATTTTCAATTTCCATTGTCATGGTCATGCATATCTGGTTGTTGCAGGTTGAAGACGTTTGGTTGTTGTAGAGGGGATAAGGAAGATGAAGCTTGATGATGAGGAGGCAAGTGAGATGAAGAAGATAAAGCTTGAAGCAAAAGACATGTTGATGTATCCGGTTCCAGTAAACAGTGTATCTAGATCCACGTTTTCCATTTTTTGTGAAGGAAGGGTATCCAGATACACGCTTCTTGTATCCAGATCCACCAAACATTTTTGCTTCCTATCCGGTCCCAATGGTATGAATACGAAGAGGGGAAGCTGTATTTGGTGGTCTACGCATCTGAAGAAGACGACGATGCAGCATGGTGTTGTGGACATACCTGAATGTGCATTTAGCCATCTCCGGGAGGAGGTCGTTGGAGAAGTATGGCGATGCACTCGGCACATTAGAGGAAGAGACCGAGAAGTTTGAGGCTGGTGGACTCAACGGCGTGAGGCTGGGGATCGAAGGTCTGGTCATCCTCAATGGCAGTATCGCGGAGAATTTGGTTCGCTTGAAAGAAGGCATGGTGTGGAGGGTGGTGTTGGTGTGATTCAGATGATGCAAGAGGAGAAAGAGTATTGATTTTGGTGATTGATGAGATTGATTGTTGAGTTGAAGCATTTGTGTTGTTGATGATGTTGTTTTCAAAACTTCCAGATACTTTCTTAAACGATTTTTCCCTCTGTGCATGTACCTTACACTAATTTGAATCTGGTTATGCTGGAGCATCTCCATTTCTTACCATCAATTCTTCTACAGAAAGATAAAAAAAGCAAAATCTGTTCTCGAAGCCATGTACTTGTAGATGACAGCTTGATGTTCAAGCCCTCGCCACTGTGATGGGTGAAGGGAAACTTGTTCCTCCCATTCATCATCAAACAAGAAGATTAGAACAAAAGGAAAATAGAAATATGCAGACCATATATGCATATAAAAGGATCAGAGAGAAATAAAAAATAATAAGTTTTATTTTATGTTTTAAATACCTTCAAATCAAATGTTACTATTAATTAATATTTCATTTATTAGGATTAAGAGAATAATTAATTAAAAAAATAAAATATATAATAACTAATTACATGATTTTATTTTTACTTAATTAAATATCCTATTAATAGCAATAATTAAATATCACATAATTATTTATTTTATTTAAATATAATTTTATTTTATTTTCAAAATTAATTTTTATTTTTTTCTCTCTTATAAAAAAAAATTATTTCAATTTACTAAATAGCTAAGCTTATTAAAAAAATTATTTCAATTTATTAAATTACAATTTTTTAAATTTAAAATTTTTTTTTTCTCTTTATAAATACTTTTACAATTAAATATAACATTAACAATTATCATTTTATATTATTTTAATAATTAAGGGTATTTTGGTAATCTTCAATTTTTACCAATTAAACAAAATTTTTAAATCGGTCACATCAATCAAATCTTACACTAATTTTCACACACTTTACTTCTAAATCCACTCCCAATTACCTACTAATCCACTCAAAAAACAACCAAAAAAATTAATTTCAAATCCACTCAAATCATCTCTCCCAAATCATCTCCCTTAAATCCCTACAAAGGAACAAAGCCTTAGGGATCCATTAAATAAATTTGACAGAATTACGAATATATTTTTGGAGAGCTTCAAATTTGACATTAATAAATAAATTATATAACAAACAAGATAGAATTCAATTTACCATAAATTATAAGTTTTTGATTTTTAATATTTATTTCATTTAAATAATTTTTATAATTTGATTGCAGATAATTTTTAGTTTTTTAGATAATTTTTTTATTATTATAAAATATTATTTTATTTAAAAATATTTAAATTTAAAAAAATCAAATAAAAAGAATGGTTAAATTTTAATAAAATACCATTAAAATTATTGAGTTTATTTTCAAATCTTATTTAGTTTTTTTTTTTTTTTTTTTTTTTTTTTTTTTTTTTTACACCAGTTATTGAACTGTCAATAATAAGAAAAAACAGAAAAAGTAAAAAACTAAAAAGACTGTGCTGACATATTCTGCATGACAGACATTATAGTATCTGAACAACATTCTCACTTAAGATGTTTAGCAAGCCAATCTAGCAAGTCCTCGTGGGCCTCCTCTGCGGCTTTCACAGCTTCTGCATCTTCTGTGTCGTATCTCACAGCCCAACCGTGTTCTACTCCTCGATATATTTTAACAAAACTCCAAACCTGTCAATACAAAAACAATCTTCATCACTCATATCCAAATATACAGTTTCTTTTACAGATACTGCTAAACATATAGCAGCACAAAAATGTTGAAAAAGATTAAGCTGATTTGACTGAGCAAACAATCTTGTAAAGGAACAAATCATCTGACCCCAGGTTTAGCAGCTAGGATTTCTTCAAATTCTTTAACAAGCTCTGGAGGACAATATTTGTCACTCTCGGCTCCAAGTATAGCAATTGGAGTATCAACAGCTGCATGTTAGACCAATTTATACATTAATACAAATGGATATACATAAAAATGATCAATCACCAGTTTGTGAAGAGTAAACATAAAGCAGGCTTTTAACACAATTCATTCTCATTGCAGGCATTGCTCATCTTTCAGACAAAGTTTTTAGTCAACCCGTTACAATTACAATTAAATAACACACTCTGGTTTTACTGAGAAATAGCTTTCTGCAGAATATTCTTTCTGTCAAATGAAATAGCTTTGTGCTTAAAATATTCTTTCTGCAGGTTTACAAAATGAAACAGCTTTCTGCTTAAAAAATAATCTAAACACCGAAAATCCATACCCTTGAAGTCATCCACAGAAAGAAATGCTGGATGCAACACTACTGCTGTTTGGATCAGTCTGGATTTGGCAAGTTCAACCGCGACCTTAGCTGAGAGAGAGAGAGAGAGAGAGAGAGAGAGAATAAATTAATGGATTCTGTGAGCTTAATTACCAACTTAGTTTCTCTTAAAAGGAAGGGGAAGATGCATAATAAACAATTAGTACTCACCACCCCAACAAAAACCAACACCAGCGATTGCTGAAAACCCTTTACTTTTTAAGGCTTCAATTACGGGTTTTGAACCTTCAGCACCTTTCTCCTATTAATTATTATATAACAGGTAAGTATTATAGAATGTCACCAGTTTTTATATTTCTGATTTGAGACAATCAACAAATCAAAACAGTCTCAAAATAATAAGAACTAACCACGGGTCCATGATCTTTTAACCAAACAGGTAAGTTATCGAGAGAACCATCAGGCTTAAAGGGGTCACCCTCCAAGAGGTCAGGAACAACCACATAATAACCAGCAGCTGCAACTTTGTCAGCAAGTTTCCTTCGCAACAAAGACAAGTATTATTACTGGAGAAACGCATTACATATTATTTACTATAAAATGTAGCAAACTGGACATAGAAAACAGACATGAAAATTGACCATACCTTAAAAGTGGCGCTTCATATCCTGCAAAAGAAAACCATGCCAAGTTAAAATAAAATTTTGGATAAATGCAATGTCTGAAAAACATGATGAATTCAGTATATAAACCACCATTATAGTTTTCAGTTGGGCAAGAAATGGTATGCATATAGAAACATATAACTGCACAACTCATCCCGCAAATTCTTTTACAAAGAATTAAATTAACTTGATTGTCTGATAACGATAACTTTATTAAGTTGTGCAATAACTATGGTATTATAAGAAAATGGTGAGAGATGAAATACCAAAAATATCAGAGAGCAAAAGAACGGCGAGGTTAGAGTGAGGAGAGGCAGTGAGATAGCAGGGAAGACCACCCACTTTCTCCACGATTCCATTTCCTGAATTTGGGCTAAGGATGGGTGGGTTTGAACAGCACTCAGGCCCTGACATCCTTCTTTTCTTTCCCTCACACACTCACCTATCGATCTTATCTTTCTTCACTCTATCAGCTTTTCTTTCAAGTACATTTATATCTATCTTTTCACTGACGTCAGAACTTTATCAAGATATTCACTTTCTACACAAGAAAAGACATAAAAGCAGAAGTAGACCAAATTGACAAGACATTTGGAAAAACTCAGAAAATAAACAAAAGATTCGGTCTGCCCTAAATAAGATGAGTAATGGCAATGAATTACAGCTATCTATATTTATTGCAAGCAGTGGATGACCACACAACTGCCCCTTCTGTCCTCTTACAAGTCAATATACTGTTAATGGTTTGTCGGATACAGGAAAAAAACACCACTAATTCTCTCCTCTTTTTATGTGAATGAGATGACCATTCCGACACATGAATGAAGATTTCCATACTTAGTCAAATAGTCTCCACAAACATAAATATATAGATTTTAATTTGTTTAAGAAAGCTTTAGTTTAAAGAAATATACTTGTCCAAGAAGTTTTCAGTAATATTAAATATAAATATCAAATTATGAATTGATAACAACTGTTATTACTAAATACCCCATTAATAAGTTTGTACATTCACGGATTACTATTTTTACTTTTCTTATTACCGTTTTAAAGTGTTAATAAAAAAATATTTCAATAATAGTGGTTTAATTAAATTTGATTTTATTATGATATAATATTATATATTTTACATAAAATTTCTTTATGCAAAGCATCATAATAGAGTTCCATTCTAAAGTTGAGATGTTATTAAAATGATAAATAAACTCGTTTATATAAATATTGTTTTTGAATTTGTCTATGTTTGAATAGATTTTTTTTTTTGGATTTAGTACAAATATTTATATGAATAATATTTAGTTTTTTTAGGTATAAAAACGAGAATGAATATGTAAATATTTGTTATGTCTTTATTTTCATCTTACTTTAATACTTATCTGGTGTTTAAATTACTAACATCAATTTATTAGATAATATATATATATATATATATATATATATATATATATGTATATATATATATATATATATAGAGAGAGAGAGAGAGAGAGAGAGAGAGAGAGAGAGAGAGATTTGAGTAAAATTAAATTAAGCCGTAAACAATGTTTAAAAAAAATATTTTTTAATATATTTAAAATGTTAATATTAGTAAAAAAAGTAGGAAGACAAAGAAATATGTATTATATCCTGTACTAAAAGAAAAAATGAGACAACGTTTTAAATGTGTTAAAATAAATAAATACGATAGTGATATTAAGAATTTAATAAAAGAAAGACATTACACTATAAAATATGTGAACTTTTATCTATCAAAATGGGTAAACTTTATAACAAAATTACTTAATATTTTTTATCTTAATATTTAAATTATCAGTACAATATATTTATTTAACTATTTTGGTTTTTCAATTTTATCATTTTAGTTTATGTAATTTTGATATTTTGTTTTTTAAGTTTTTTTTAGTGATTTAACTCTGTGTCGTTACATCATTTTTAACAAAAACTAAATAAAACAAAAGGATCAAAATAATAAAATAAATATATTTTAAGGATCACTTTGACATTTAAGATATATTTTTTCATATATAAAATTAAGAAAAAAATATGGAATCAAATTTTATTATAGATGATAAATTTATTAATTATTTAGAAAATCGTAACCACGATTTTTCACTGTTTCTTTTCCACCGTATACATTTCCTTTATTGCAAACGTGCATAAAAAACACATAATAATTTTTTATTTATTTATAATTATAGTTAGAAATTTAGAATAAATTTTATTTTGGTCTTCTAAATTTAAAGAAGTTTAATTTAGTCCTCAATTTGATAAAAATGGTTTTTTACTCTTTAAACATTATATTTAAAAAGACTGTGTTATTTTTAGCAGTTCATATTTAATGTTTAGGGATTATATTATTTTTTTAAAACCTGTAGAATATTAAAATAATATTTTTAATTTGAAGGAACAAAACTGGAATCACCCGAGATGTGAAGTGTAAAAGAATAATTAAAATTATAGTTTTTATTTAAAGAAGAAAAAACGGTAGCCGCTAAAAGAAAGACGTTGTGCAAAAAGTATCCCTGACAGTTAAAACAAGGTGAAACAGGGGCAGAAACAAACAAAACTCCAAATCCGAATTAGTATAGGGCTTTGTTATCGGTGTCAGCAACAAACAACTAAGGTCAGCGTCCTCTGCTTTCTGATAAGGGTTTTTGCAGGGTTTATTCTTCCTTCAATTATATTATTTCATCGAGAAAAAAAAATGGGTTCTTTGGAAAATGGAACACACAAAGCAAGAGAGGAACAAGAACAGGAACAAGAACCAATACTAGTGGAGCAAAGTCAGAGGTTTTGCATGTTCCCCATTCGCTACAAGCAAATTTGGGAGATGTACAAGAAGGCTGAAGCAAGCTTTTGGACTGGTACTTACATATTTTCCAAATTATTTCGTAAACTTCATTCATTTCGAGTTTCAACGTAATCTTGTTCCTAAAGGTTCTGCTTTTAATTTCCACTAATTCCTCTACTTTGCTTTAGTAACGTTGACTTTCACGCGCGGGAATTTAACACAGTATTGATGTTATCGGTATTATTATGGCTAATCCCTTTGTATGGCTTTCTTCAATTTCCATCTTTTTAGTGTTCTTGGCTTTCTCTGGATCCTGGGGAAGTGTGAGTGGGGATATTATAAATTACTGTTCCATTTAAAAAAAATAATACTTTTTTTTTGTCTGTTGCATGAGTACTTTTTGTCACACTTGGTGTTCGGATTTTGAAAGAGACGAGGGATTCACAATGAACTACCACATACACGTATGACATTTGGAAATACTTTTCTCTTCTCTGTAGGCTCTGATGTTTTCTTTTCAGATTTTTGTGGCATGTTCCTTTTCTTTCTTTCTTTTTCTTGATTAACGGGGAAGTGGAGAGGTTTTCTTTATTTTCGTGCGAGTAATTATTGCCGGCCAAGTATGTGCGGGTCGGTTTGACAGACGCAATACCTGAAGTTTCATGAACAAGTTTTACTATAGCAACCTGCAGTGGGGGGTTTCAATATCCTGATTTGAATGAGGAATTTTAAACTATGCAGAATTTTCAACCATTTATTTGAATATTATGATATCTATTTGCAATTAAATCACATTGAACCTGTTTCTCAGAAGGAACATTATAATATTGGAAGTGTTATTGAGCCATATCGTTTCCATTTGGTTGATTGAATTGAACTTTTTGATCGTTCACTTTTATTAACTTGGAAGTCGGTTACAGCTGAAGAGGTTGATCTCTCCCATGATGTACAACATTGGGAGACTTTGTCTGTCTCTGAGAAGCACTTCATAACACATGTCCTGGCTTTTTTTGCTGCTTCTGATGGAATTGTCTTGGAGAATTTGGCTGCAAGGTTTTTGAGCGATGTTCAAATCCCGGAGGTAAAGTTTTAAGTTTTTGTTTTCCTATGCTGTTTTAACTCTGTTCAAGTTATCAAAGCAGTTTTTTGTTTGTGATAGTTTTATTCTGTTTATATACTTCTGACTTGCTTAAGATACCTGTAGATTGAATAATCAGTGGTGTAATCTGCTTCTGTACACTTTAAACTATATATTCTTTTATAGCATGAGCGGTATTAAATTTTTAACAGATTTGGTTTTCTCTGTCTCTGTCTCTGTCTCTGCCTCTGTCTCTTTCTATATATATAGTTGGAACTTAATTATAGTTTAGCTTCTAAACATTACACCTATAATTATTGGCAGGCTCGGGCGTTTTATGGGTTTCAGATAGCAATGGAGAATATTCATTCTGGTATAGCTTTGCAGTTGATTCCTTCTCTTCCTTTCCGTATCTCTGATTGTTGCCTGAGTTGAGGTTTACTTTTGTCAGAAATGTACAGCTTGCTGCTGGAGACATATATAAAAGATTCAAGAGAGAAATACAGATTATTCAATGCAATTGAAAATTTGCCTTGTGTTGCAAGGAAGGCTGAATGGGCATTGAGTTGGATTCATAGGTGACTATCAATTCTATTCACACTCTGAACAATCTCTCAAACAGGTCTGTTAAGATTGAACCACAGTTTAAGCCTTGCCATGTCTGACGACATTGACTCGCCATTTCCTTTGGTGGTGCTGGCATGGCGCAATTGCGTGGACCTATCTCAAGAAAAAGATGGGACATGGCAGTTTAAGCAACAATGTTATTCTTAAATTTGGTCCATTATTCTGCTATTTGTTTTTTACAGCAAAAAACACAAGTTTAAATAAAGGAAACCAAAATGACAAGGGTAAGAAAGATTACCTTTATATGCAGGGTTTGTTTCCTGCAATGAAATTTGAATGTGTAAAGTGTAAATAAACAACAGAGTCCTCTAAACTTCTGGATGGAAGTTTTTACGTTGATTCATTTACTTTAATATTTAATGGGAATCTATTTATCCTCAGAATTGTGATCATAAACCGTTGTAGATTGTATGTTTTGCAGTTATATGGTCTTTCTTATCGTGTTACTTTAACTTTGCTTTGCTTCATATCTTCCAGAGGGAAGATAGAAATGGCTTTCTAATGACTTCTTGCAATGCATGGGCTACAGTTCGACTTCGTTTGCAGAGAGACTTGTTGCTTTTGCATGTGTTGAAGGGATATTTTTCTCAGGAAGGTAGTTCTCTCAAGAAAGAACAGCCCTCTCCTTGTTTCTTAATGTGAGTTATGATGTTGTACTTTGTGTGTAACTTACTGGGGTTTGCTTTCAGCTTCTGCTCCATATTCTGGCTTAAAAAGAGAGGACTAATGCCAGGTTTGACATTCTCAAATGAGCTAATCTCTAGGGATGAGGGTCTTCACTGTGATTTTGCTTGTCTTTTGTACAGGTAGAGTTGTCTCTTTTCGTTATTCTAAATAGCATGAAAATGTATAGATACTGGAGTATTCTCGTATTTGTTTTGGAGTTGACAACATTTTTAAAGACTGATCAATATTGATTGTTGTTTGCTGCAGTTTGTTACGAAAGCCTCTAAGTTCTGATCGGGTGCATAAGCTTGTACACGAAGCAGTAGAAATTGAAACTGAGTTTGTCTGTGAGGCCCTCCCCTGTGCGTTGATTGGCATGAACTCAACACTCATGAGCCAGTACATAAAATTTGTAGCTGACAGGCTAATGGTATGATACAAATTGACACTCTTTTTTCTCTTTTTCCTGAGGTTGGTTAATTGCTTATGTTTTTACCTTTCAGGCTGCTTTGGGGTACCAAAGAAAGTATAATGTGGAAAATCCCTTTGATTGGATGGAGTTTATCTCTTTGCAGTGAGTATTTTAATTCACATGGTTCATTCTATTATTCATAAAGTTTAATGAGCTTCAGCTTCTGAGATCTGACCTGCATCTGCATTCCATGTTTATACCCTTTTAGGATAAGCTCTTATGTTAACCCCTGAGCATACAAAATAATAATTCTTTCTTAGTTTGCTGCATGTGATGTTTTTGCTGAGCAAAGACAAGTTGATAAGAAAATGTGTACAAGCTTGGCAACTTTTCTTGGTGGTTTGTGTTAAATGCATGCATGATCTTAGTATGTAACATAACTCATGATTGAGCAGAGGGAAGGCTAACTTTTTCGAGAGAAGGGTGGGTGATTATCAAAAAGCTTCTGTGATGTCAAACCTCCAAGATGCGGGGAAAAACTTTGTTTTCAAGCTTGATGAGGACTTCTAGCCATGATTGGTTTGTTTCAGTTTCTTCAATTATTCTGGGGATGTTGAATTCAGCATCGAGATTTTTATTTACCAGTTTTTTTTTTTTTTTTCAGTAACATGATTAGTTTACACCAACACAAATTTGATTCCTGGGAGATATCTTTACTCGTGTTATTTGTAATAATATGTTTGTTTCTATTTGTTATTGAGTGACATGTAATTTGCAATGCTAGACAAAATTGCAACTTTATTATTATATCTATGAATAATATATAATGAATATTTCATTTCATATTTCTGTTTTACTTTTAATTATACTTTAAAATTATAAAAAGAAAGAAAACGAATATAGATTATTATAGCTTAAAACATGAACACTAGACACTATAACTAATTTATTATTATTATTGTTTTAAAATATAAAGAGATACAGAGTGTCTTTTTTTTATTAAATTAATATATTAAATTTTTATCATTAGTTAATATGGAATATTCAATTTTCTGTATTTGGTTTTTGCAATTAACATTTGATTGATATATAATATCTATTTCTAGCAAGCTATTTTTATTATTTAAAAAACATTTTTATGCAAAAATTGTTAATTATTAATACGCTTATATAAGTATTAATATTTCTTAATACTCTTGTGATCAATTTGGATCCACGCATCAATAATAACATGAAGGTGGAATTAGGAGAAGAAACAAAAATGTATGAGGAATGAATTAGACTTCGTTGACAAAATACAGAATAAAGCAATAATACAAGAAACGTGAAAACTCGAGGTGAAACAAAAGATGTACGAGGATGTTTTTAGATTCACACATAATTTCTTACTCAACCCACAATACAAGATCAAGAAAAATAAAAATATATAGTAAAGAATTACAAAATTACTTCTACATACAAGAAAAACTAAATAGTTTTGACAACCAATCCTTACAAATGGCCTGATTTTCCAAATTAATTTAAAATTTAAAAATTATGTTCTTGTACTCAAATTTAAGTTAATTGAGTTTAAAGTTCAATGTAAAAAGAATTAACTCAATTAAAATTTAAGAAAAAAATTATGAATAAAAGGATCAACAGATGTTAAAATTGATATAAAATGTAATTTAGTCTAGTCTATAAAATACTCAAAAGTTGAATTTTGGTATTGATTTTTATAGACTAAATAGATCTGTAAGAAGTTGAATTTTAAAATGGATTTATAAATTACATTTAGTCTATAAAATAAATTGGTATTTTAAAATAAAAGACACAATAATATAATTTATAGATCCATTTAATTATAAAAATGAAACAAATAAAGACCTATCAACTATAACATGCGTGAATACTTAATTTTGTTCGGATGTAGATAAAAAAAAATGAGATACACGTTTGTAAAAAAGTAACAAAAAAATAACAAAGAAAAAGAAACAAAAATATTAATAAAAATAAAAAATAAAAAATAGTAAAAATATAATAAGAAAGGATCTAGATAATTTCCTATAAACATTTTTGGACAGTTTCTTTGTGATCCATGGAGTCACATCCAAGATTTAAGAATTATAACTCAAGAGACGAGATTAACTATAAGATCAAGAAATCCAATCTAGATCAAATATACTTATCAACATGTTTTCTGTTGATAAATTTAAAGGGAAACTAAAATCATTTACTCATGGATTTGTCATACAAACGTTCCTATTGGTAATTATTGAATGACTACTTGTCATAAGTAATTATCCAAATATATTATCATGGATATATATGATCGTTCGCAATTACTACTAACGAATGTCATAATGCCTTTCGTAAAATGATATATCATTTTTAATTTATTTTAGTTCTTATTATTTAAAAATGAAAGGACTATAAAAGTAGCAAGTATTTGTACCTAACTTTAGTGTTTAATAATATTAAGAATTTAAAGTGAGTTTAAATTTTAGATAGGGAATTATATTATTATAAAATTTTGAATTAAAGAGATGCCTTCATTTTTTTACGAATTCATTAACGGTAAACCCATTAATATCGTTATCATAAGAACCAAAATCAAATTTGACTAAAAATACATAAATCCAATATATATTAAATGTAATAAATAAATATTTTCAATGAAAGAAACCTGCAAACTAGTCAAATACTAATAAATTTTAATTTCTCTCTTCTCAAGCTTTCAATATCTTTGCAACGTAAACTCTTACGAAATGTACATACCAGTCAACGAGTAAGATAATCAACAAAAAATTGACATTTGACCTTTTGGAGACGCAGTGCATCATGTTCATGAATGTGTTGGGTGATGTTATATTACGTTGCTGATGAGATTATGAATAGCTTCTCAAACACAAATTGGTCAGCCAAACATGGCAGACTATTATTCGTGTTTACCAAAGGAAAATTCAGCAAACAGTAAACTACAAAAGTCAAAATGTAATTCATAAATTAACCTTGGAATGAATGTAAAGACTAAATTTCAAGAAATAAGAAAGATAAAGGAGACCTAAATTACAACACCTCGAATTTTCTTCGCAGTTTCCTGAAATAAATCCAAACAAAGACACGAAAATATGAACAATTTTTAGTGCCGTCTTCGTTTTAAGTTTCCAGGAGCAGCCAGCGTATACGATTCAATCTTTTATTTTAATGGCATGCAAACGGAATCATTTTATGAACAAGCTTACTTACATGTCTTACGTTAAGAAACAACCAATTACATGATTGTACCATATAAAAAAACATCACAAAATTTGTTCTTATAAGTAATACTTAAATAGGCGAAACACCGCGAGTATCGACAATTTTACCTGTCACATTAACTCAGAAATATATAAGATTTTAGTATTTTGCCACACATGTTGTTCATAGTAGCGTAACACACAACAATTATTTAAATACTCATTTAGAATATTAAATGAACGTAACACTCAGTAAGAAAGAATAACAAGCTTTAAACAATACATAACAATAATTTTTAATACTTAATTATCCTCCATTTTTTAAGTAGACTTTATTTCTTTCAATTTTAAGAATATTTTTTATTTATATTTTAACAGCATCGCAAGCAGTGACTTATGTATGGAAATTAAAATAAAGAAATAAAGGTTTATCACATATGTTATTCGCTTGTTGAACAAAAGTAAACGAAAGAACAGAGATTAGAAGGTGTAGAGTGTTGTTCCATAAAGGCAGCGCCATCTAATCTCTCAATTCTCAACTCTGAAGGATCATTTCACCCGTGTGGTCAGACTTCAAAAAATTGAAGTAATATTCAAAGATTATTCCAGAAGCCATAGGCACCAGATCAGTAGGACATTTAAATAGAGCCAACCCAACTCCAAACACAACACCACTTCTCCTTCTACCTCGTCATCCCTTCCCAAACTCTTTCTGTGCTCTCATAGAACATTCTTGTAATAAATTAATCATGGGCACTCTGGTGGGACATGTAGCTCCAGGTTTTGGTTTCATGTTGATAGGTTTGTGGCACCTCTTCAACCACATCAAGCTCCACGCCCTTAACCCAAAGTCCTACAAAGGTCCATCATGGTTCCCATCTTCCAAGTTTAGATACCTAGAGTTGGTGCTCATCATGCTAGGCTGCACGGCCTCCGTTTCAATGGAACTCTTCATTGGCCCAGATCGCCACCAACCTCTTGACCCAGATGGAACCATTCCCTCCAACCATCTCCACAACTTCGAGCACTCTTCCATCTCCATCACCTTCTTCCTCTACGCAGCTTCTTCCATCATCCTCGACCGTGCCCAAGCCCAGGCTCAATTCGTACTCACCCAGTTTCTTGGAGCCGTAGCATTTGCCCAACAACTGCTTCTCTTCCACCTCCATTCCGCGGACCACATGGGCCCAGAAGGCCAATACCATCTTTTGTTACAGCTTTTGGTCTTTGTTTCACTCTCCACCACAATCATTGGAATCGGGTTCCCTGAAAGTTTCATCGTCAACTTCGTTCGCTCCGTCAGCATTTTCTTCCAGGGGCTGTGGTTAATTGTGATGGGCTTCATGCTATGGACACCTTCACTGATACCCAAAGGCTGTTACATGAACGACGAGGAGGGTCACATGGTGGTTAGATGCTCTTCCCACGAGGCACTTCACCGCGCGAACTCGCTGGTAAACATTGAGTTCAGTTGGTTCATGATTGGTGTGACCGTTTTTGCGGTTTCCTTGTACTTGGTTTTGGTAAAAGTTTACGGGGAGAAGGTGCAGTATTTTTCCCTGGGGAACGAGGATGAAGAGTCAAAGTACGACGTTGAGTCCCAAAAGAGCGGCGCCTTTGACAACAACAGCAAAAGCTTTATTCACGTCAGCAAAATCTTTCCTCAAAATCATATGGAAAGGTAGATATATATATATAGATAGATATAAAGAGAGTGATGAAATGAAAGTTGGTTAATTTGTGATTAGTTGTGAGGTTTGTGGGTTTACTGTATAGCTCTCTTTTGATTAGGATTGAGATTAGTTAAGTCATCAGCAATGTTGTTTTCGTTTGTGAATGTGGGAATTATTTCATTTGTTTGTGTTTGCTAGTTAGTGGGGGGCAGACAAGGTTGTTTAGTTTCTGCTTGAAATTTCAATCATGCTGAAACCATATGTTAATATATTTTTGAATTAAATATATTTTTTTTTTGTCCCAAAATTATTAATTAAAATTGTATTTTTTATTTATTTAAAGTTATATACTAATTTCATTTCTTAATTTAATAAAAAATATAAAATATTCTCAATAAATAGTGTTATAGTCTCTTTTTCTTTCTTCATAGCACCAAAATCCAAAATGCAAGATTAATTCTGGACCACCCGATGGCCGCCTTCATCAAATCTTAAACAACCATCAATTGCGTCAAACTTTTCCAGGCTAACCTTGACATGCTTCGTGTCGTCGCTAGTACCAGAATTCTTTCAACTATGAAATCTCTCCACAAAGTCCCCGCCCCTCACCCTCGTCCCAAACAGTGTCTCCTTATAAACGTCTCCATGTAATATTTAACAGAAGAAATAAAATGAGAACTAAATTGAAAACAAAAAATAAGGATCACATTGAGTAAACCTTACAAATATTGATAACAAAAATACTAATTAAGTCTAAATTAAATTATGGAAGGCATTTGGAAAGTGTTCTACCAATGTGCAAAGTGAGATAAGAAAAAAATAATTGCAAAACATTATTTTTCATTAGATAATCATTGGTCCAGTACAATATATTTCATTTTTACTCAATATAATATGAGTGAAAAGTTTCACATTGAATCGAATACCATTAATTGAATAGGAATAAAAAAGTGGGATGACATAAAAAAAAAAACCTAAAACACTTAAGTCTTTAAGATTTTGAATTGAAAATAATATAATTATCTTATAAACTTCTCATTTGTAGTGAATATTCCCAATCTATCTCCCATTAAAAAAAGTACCGATAGTTTTTAGTATAATAAAAAATATAAATTTAGTATTAAAGGTAATGAACATTTCTTTTTTATTGTATTAAAAAAATATGTCAATAAATATTAAAGCGATCAAAATAATTATAGTTAATTAATGTAAACTAGCAGCATTCATTGATAAAACCATATATTTCAATATTAATATATTTTTTTCTCTATTACTTATATTAAGATAAAGAAATTGTTTTCTTGTTTATTGAACTTGAAGTCAAATTCAAAACTAATTTATAAGATGATTTGGAATTATTTATATACTATGCAAATTTGTTGTATATTTAATTGATGCGAAATTTTTAACACATTTCACTCATAAATATATATTTTGAGTATGAAATTAGAAATTGATGCAGATATGACAATAGTGATATAATAAATATAACAAATAACAAATCTTTGAAGTGTGAGTGACATAATAAATTTAATAAATAACAAATCTTAACTTATAAAATAATGTTTACATGTATTAAAGTATAGTTTCATGTTATATATATATATATATATATATATATATATATATATATATATATATATATATATATATATATATATATATATATATATATATATATATGTTTTAGTGTGAGATGTATGTGTTGGAGATCCCAAATCCCCTAAAAATAAGACAAATATAAAATAAAAATAGATACAAATATTGAATTTATAAATTAATTTTTTATAAAATTGAATTAACATTAAAATTCACTCTTAATACTTAGTGCTCCTAATTATAACTTTACCTTGGTTAATCACTTAAGTTCTCAAATATAACCCTCTCAAATGGAGTGATTTATTTGCAGAAAAAGGAATTTTTTTTATTAATTATTTAAATACTTATTTAAAATATTAAATGAACATGAGACTAATGATGAATGCTTAGGAAGAAAGATTAAGACGTTTTACACAATATATAACAATATCTCATGATACAGAATGATCCTTCATTTGATGTTAACAAGGTAGACATTATTTCTTTTAATTTAATAATAAGAAAAACTTTTTTTAACAATTTTTTGACAATGTATATGTGACAGCTTGTAATTGATCGGTTTTAAATATTTTTTAAACATAAATTCAAATAAATCAATAAAATGATGACATATATTTTATTGTAAAAAATGTTGTTAAAAAATGTTAAAATATTATTATCTTATGAATATTATTTTGAATTTTAACATAAGTGTCGTATAAACATGGCAAGGAGTGACTTATGTGTGATGTGTTGTTCCAGAAAGGCAGCGCCACTTCATCCCCGAAGGGTCATGCGGTCAAACTTCAAAAAAATTGAACAAAATTAAAAGCTTGTTCAAGAAGCCAAGACATCCAAACTTATTCATTCTTTAATTAGGGTTCAAAACCTCATTTTTTCTTTCCTGTTCCTATGTAGAGAGTCAAAGGAGCTGATTTTACACGATTATTATCGGTAATAATCATGAAGAAAAAAAGAAAAAAAATTCCTTATATTGAGTGAAAAAGAAGAAGAGAGAGAAAGACAGATAGCAACAAATATCATTATTTTACCTCCTTTATTTTAAAATTAATTAAAAAATGACATATTAAAAATTTAATAAGTAATTTGATAATAACCTAATAAAAAATAAAGTAATAAATTCAACAAATATTAAATTTTATTAAAATAAACTTTAAATTCTTTTTAATAATACGTTAAAGAATTAAATTTTAAATCTAATTCAATTTCATAAAATTAATTTATAAAAAAAATTATATCTATTTATATACTTTAATTTATACTTATCATTAATAAATTAGGATTTTCATCAATGTAATTAAAAGTTGACTATCCTTATAAGTCACAACGTCTGTTAATAGTTCATATATATATATATATATATATATATATATATATATATATATATATATATATATATATATATATATATATTCAAAATAAATATTTTCAAGCATCAACTTAAAATAAATATTTTGATTTTTTTATTGAATTATAATTTTCAAGCGTCAACTTAATTAAAAAAAAACATACCATCTTTAAAAAAAATAATTCAAAACTTGAATTAAGTTAATAAATCAAGTAATTTATCTAAAGTAATTCAAGATAAAAAAAAATACAATTTGTACATTACTTAATTATCATTCTTCTTATTTTTAGAAATCAAAATTATTATACTTTTCCAGTAAAATTTAATATACTTCATTGAATAAAATTTAATATATTTATTGAGTAATGAAGTAAGAAAAATTACAAATAAAGATTATGCACAGAAAAATTAAAAAAATTATTTAGTATTATAATATACTTTTATTTGGTTATTATTTTTATAGTATATTTTTTAAAATTTTGAAAAATTGATTAAAAATAAATTTAAATATATTTTTAATTCCTATAATATAAGTGAGTTTATAATTTCTTTTAAAAGGTATTTATTTTCTAATTACTTTAAAATTAAAAATAAAAAATTTAACCTTTTAATAATTTTATTATTTTTGTTTAAATTTTATGATGTATATAATTAGATCAATAAAATTCAAACAAAAGAACCAGATCAAAAGAAGAGGAAAATGTGTCTGTGTGGAAAGAATAAAACAACCAAAAACCAAAAGGATGCAGTTGAAATACAAAAAGCGCAAAGGAACATCCTTGGGATGTATCCAAAAATGAGTGAATGTGATCTAGGAAATTAAAGTTCATGACGGAGATATTGACGGAGACATCGTCCAAGTCGCGGAGGTCCACGCAGTTGTTGAGGAAGGTGTCACGAATCAAGTCGGCCTAGGAGAGATTGAAGCGATCGACGAAGATGACATGGCGATGACTGTGGGGTTGTTGGAAGAAGCCAGGAACGGTGGCCTCGTCGAGGGGAATCCTGTGGTACATGACGGTAAAGCTAGACTGACCATATCGGATGCCAACCTTGTTGTGGTTGGTGGCGACGAAGAGGAGGCAAATGGAGAGGGAGAGAGAGGCCCTGTATAGGGAGTGGATGTGATGCCTTGCACCTCCACCTGTTACATATTGGAATTGTGGCTTTACCGTCAGGAGAAAGTACTGACAAAAACCCTTCGCCACATAAAAGTTGTACAGAAAAGTAAAATAGAAAAAGTTTAACGCTGTTTATATTTATTTAATAGAAAAGGACTATTTTGACTCAAAAATTTAAAAATAAAAACTAATTTTAAACACTTTTTAAAAAATAGACTAAATTGAAATTTGCTAACTAAACTAGAAACAAAATTGACTATTAAACTTATTATTTAGTACAAGAGGTTATGAATTTCATTAATTAGGTTAGGTGGAAATGTGTATATATCATACAATTCAATTAAAATTTCTTGAAATGAAATGAATTTATTATTATTTTTATTAGATTAGATTTAATTTATTCTACCTTTAATCATGTTAGGGGTTGAGATTGATAATTATGTTATATGTTCTTATTTAAAAAGAAAAAACATGAACCCTATCAAGATAATAATTTAGTCTAATATCCTTTGTAGGCTTGAGTTATCAATTTTATAGGTGTGTTAGGTGAATATTTAATGGTTGATTTTCAATTAAATCTTATTAACGCGAGACATAGGTGATAATTTTTTATACTGTCAATAAAATCTAACACCCAAAACAAATAATAACAAATTTTAGAAAAAAAAAAAAAGCACATGCAAAAATGCTTACATGATTTGTTAAGTATCGTGGTTCAATATTTTTTACAAGTTGTTGGTAATTTAAAAGCAAATAAATAACAAAGATAAAGTTTTTTAAATAATAATCAATCTTTGAAATAAAAAATAATTAATCATTACAATAACTAATTTAAATATTAATATATAAATTAAAAATTATTAATATCTAAAATAATAATCATTATAAATTTTATTCATAATAATAGTTATTTTAGATATCAATAATTTTTAATTTATAAATTAATATATAAATTAGTAATTTCTTATCTTTAAAATTAATCATTGTTTAAATTTTTTTTTTAAGTACAATTTAGTATAATAAATATTGATATATATTTTTTAGTACAATAAGATGCAAAATTATCTTATTAATTTAAAATTTTTATTCTATTAATTTTATTTAAACTTGATTAATTATCAAAGTAATGGAACACAGATTTAATATATCCTCTCGTCTATATTCTTTGGTTATTTTGAAAAATTCAAATATTTTGCATGAATCATGAAACTTACATGTTAGATTGAAGTTTGCTCATGATTCTGTCCCGAAATAAAGGAGTTTAATTTTCCTAACCTTTTACTGTTTTCTGAAATAATAGAACTTTATCTTGAAATGTTTAGTATCAGCAAGACAAATAAGATAGTTTGATTTGCATCTTCATTATCTTTTAAATATATAGAAACATTTTGTTTAAGTCTAAAAAGAGAAAAAGGCCTTGGGATCCTGTACAAGATTTTTCAACAAAGCAAGAGATATGATAAAAAGAGAAAGGAACAACTCATGATTAAGCACATCCTACACTGAAGCTTCATTTCTCACAACCTCTTTCACTTCAATTATTATTCATCTGCATGTGCCCAGGGCTGTTCAAAAATAACTGAACTGTACTGTACTGCAGTTAACTGTACTATATTATACTAAAACTATCTGATCCACTTCTAGTAACAGTTCAGTATACTATTTTATGGTTCAGTTTTTTAAAACTAAACTTATAACAATTACAGTTCAGTTAACTGTGAGAACTGTATCTACTCTTACATATTCTCTAATTCTAATCTCGTCTTGTCAAAAAAGCTTTATTTAATAATAAAATATTAATAAAAACAATTGTTCACATAAAAAAGATAATAATTAATTTTTTAAGACAATTTTTTTATCACAAAATTTATATTTTTTATCAATAAAAATAAAAAATATAATTTATATTTTAATATTTTTTAAGTTATTATATATA
>NC_028357.1:49366925-49402455 GCF_000741045.1 Vigna radiata var. radiata
TTAGTACAATTCAGTTTAAAATTAGTATAGTTACTAGTTCAGTTCAGTTTATATTGTAGTTTAGTTAAAATTAGTGTAGTTTAAAATTTAGTTAATAGTTCAGTTAGTGTAATTTACAATTCAGTTAATAGTTTAGTATAGTTAGTGCAGTTTACAGTCCAGTTAATAGTTCAGTTAGTGTAGTTTACAATTCAGTTAACAGTTCAGTTCAGTTCGTATTGTAATTTAGTACAATTCAGTATAGTTCAGTTCAGTTCAGTTTGATAAAACAAAAAACAGTTCAGTTCAGTTTGTTTGAACTGTTTTACAGTTCAGTTTGTCTGAACTGTTATAGTTCAGTTCAGTTTTTAGCAGTGCAGTACAGTTCAGTTCGATTTGCCCACCCCTATGATGTGCCTACATGGATCAAAACTAATCAACTACTAAACTTTCTCACTTCTGTCCCCCAAAATTTCAAACCTTCAAAAAGTTGCGTTGAAAATTAAAAATGGCAATAAACTGCATGATTTTCATGTGTTGGCCTCACTCTCTAATTCATGCATTGCCCCTCCTTACATCCCACATGCTCAACTTCAGAGTTGTCAAATTTTGCACACACAGCCTCTTTTTACAGTCTGTGTATGAACAACCAGCAATTTCTCCAAAATTTCCAGAATATAAAATTCCCAGTTGGTTAATATGATCTTCTTTAGAAATATTCCCCGAGATATAGGAATTGTTGAGGTTTGTGGTAGAGTTCAAAAGCTACTTTGGCCTAGTTCAAACGCTAGCCAATACAACTCAACTTAGAGGTCTGCTATTCACTGATGCGGTATAATTCAGTTGTGATTTGTCATGTTCTATTTGTTGAAACTTGAAATGGACCTTATATTTGGTAATGAGAATCAGATAAGCTGCACCTATAATTTGAACACATACACACTGATAACTCTGTGTTTCCCTAAAGGGAATGTTGCCAGAACGGTCCTGTGTAGTCTCAGTTAGTCACATCCTGAACTACACAGATCACCTAACTTTGTCTATCACTGTTATTTAAAAGACAACAGATAGTAGTCACAGTAGGACTCCCCACCAGGCTGGAAGTTTCTTTCCTCACATTTCTGACCAAAAACAGAACAAAACCCCAACACTTGAAGTAACATGTCCCCAGTTTAATCTTCACTCTTCTGCAAGTGCCTTCCATCTGTGTCAACCTCATTGGTCTCTGTGTGATTCAAATTTCATCTTGACAATTTTACTAGGCCCCATTTTAGCTGGATATCTTTAGACTAATCCCAAAGGTCCACAAAGATTAGTTATGCATGCTAAGATCTTATCTTTGACACTTTTTATGCTTAAAGATAAGATGTGTGACTTTGGGAGCCTTTCAGTGCCAATCCTTTTTTAGAAACGTTAGACATTATTTGACAAGCTTGTAAGTCACATGCTGAACTCGATCTTAAGTAGAACAAATAAAGGTCTTGAAAGAAGGAGTGATGTTGAAGTTGTGGTTAGTTTTTGTTGGGTTCACCCCACAAGGGTCGAGTGAAAATCATGGCCTTTCACTTGTGTCTCTCATTTGAACTGGTTGGTGATGAAGAAAGTTAAAGAGGGTTCTCTGTTTGAGAGGATAAGATGTTAGCTTTAGCCACACTATTTGAGATAAGGCTGGTGTTTTTGTACTTGCTAATCACTTTCAGGGAAGCGACAATCACTGATGGCCGGCATGATTTAACTAAAAACTTAGCGTCTGAGTTGAATTTGGAAAGAGAAGCCACGTGACTTTGATGTGAAATTCAAGTACAAGTGGAGCCTTAAAATGAGCGCGTGCAACTCCAACACGTGGATCCAAATCCACATTTCACCCTCCTGCCACGTAGGATTTTTATCTTCAATAAATTGTGCCTGCATTGGAGGAGCTACATGCAGAACTGCAATTTCAGCTTCAAAATGGGAAACATGGGTAGAAGATTTTCCAAGTTCAGGAGAATGGCAAGGCAACAAAGAGGGAAGTTTTACATTATGAGAGTCTGTATCTCTATGCTTCTAAATTGGCATAAGTACTCTTAGCCCCCCACAGATACTTCTTTTCTGCTGCTTTCATCTTACACATTAGCATTCAATGAAATTGTCTAGTTAATAGTTATCATCTATGGAGTGTAATTCTTTTTTTCTGTCTCAAAATAATCTCATTCCAGTGGTTAACAGTAAATGAATACAAGTCAATGTCCTTCTTAAAGCTTTTACATGTACGCTTAGAATCTACCAGGTTACTTATTTTGGTTATGTTTTGTACGTAAATACAAAAAAATGATATCAAATTTTCACTCCTACACTGTTACACGATCAGTTAAAAAGCTGATAATCAATCAGAACATTCTGTTGCGTGAAAGGCATCGTGTTATTTTCCACCAGTAATGTGTGCAACATATGAGGTGCTAATTAAAACAAGCTAAAGATCTCTTCTGTATCACAAGGTGAAATCCTAGCTGGACTATGTGATTGGCTAACTTTATAATAAAGTAAAATATTTTGGTTCATTATTATCGATACTATCGAGGAGAATCCATACAACACAACCTGAAATTCAGGCAGAAATGCGTTTTCTTTGGGAATATACTATGCGTACAGTTGCAAAGGTAGATAATATATATGGTTTGAACAGACAGGGTTGGACACTACTGTTAGGATGAGATGATGAGTTGTATTAAGTCCCTCTTGCTTAGTGATTTAGAAGAGGAGACAGTGTGATAGAGAGTGCTTTGTCATCTTCCATTCTTTTCAGGGACCACCCATGTCACCTGCTATGCCATCTACCACATTCTTTTCAACCTTCTATATTTATATATATATATAACAAACTAGCTCTGCTTCCATAAGGGCTACAAAATCGAAGTACTATATTCAGTTCCATACATCTAAAGTACTAAAACTCTTTCTTGTGTGTGTCCTTTAGACCTTTGTTTCGTACCATGGCAAGACAATCCTTATCAGTTCCAAAGTCTGGGGGGTTAATGCAACGGTGTTCAAGGCACTTCAGGGAGCAGAAAACTAGATTTTATATCATCTGGAGATGCACCGTCTTTCTTATGAGGTGTGAAGACAGGTTTTGACTGCTGCCGTAGACATAGGGGAAGAACATAGATTTGAGAATACAACTAGTTTTTTTTTTTTTTTTTTTTTTTTTTTTTTTTTTTANGGGGTTAATGCAACGGTGTTCAAGGCACTTCAGGGAGCAGAAAACTAGATTTTATATCATCTGGAGATGCACCGTCTTTCTTATGAGGTGTGAAGTTTGGTTTTGACTGCTGCCGTAGACATATGAGAATTTCATATAATTGAGAATACAACTAGTTTTTTTTTTTTTTTTTTTTTTTTCTTTTTTTTTTAATTATTATTATTATGATGTTCTATGTAGACGAAGAGTGGCTGCAAGGCTTCAATTACACAGTCTCTGATAAAAATATGTAAAGTTACTAGATTTTGTTCTAGTCTTCTTTTACTCTCTTGAACTACAATTATAAGTTTTCTTTTCATTGGCGAGAAAAACTTATGCAATTAAGATCAATTGATAATTCTCACGTGTGTGACAAAATCTCACTTGTTTTCCTTTTTGAGCTATATAATTACAAAACGGTTTGAACCATGCTTTGCTGGTGCTTCTCTAAGTACTGTTTTTCTGATACAGGCGTAGGCGAAATTGAGAAAAATGTTTGAAAAATTATAAATATATGTCTGATTATGTTGGTCCAGTCAAATATACTTTGGAGAAGGTAACTCCAGCTCTCACATTAGATAAAAATAAAAAAAAATAAGTCACTGTAATAAAAGTGAAAAATCCATCAACTAATTACTTTAAGATTTTAGATAAAGAGTGGTATCATAACATTGGTACTTTAGGACACCATTAACCCATTACCTTCCATTTAAGACTATCTTGGATTACCTTGATCCAAGATGAAGTTAGTTTCGAAATCCAAGTGAAGAACAGACAATATCTCAGGAGAAATTGAGATATAAATGCCAAAATTTTCATGAACTATTTTGGAGGGAAATGGAGAACATAGTTGAAAGGAATTAGCCGTTGGCATGCTAGATTTATCGACATGAACACACGACAGGAAGACAAAAATTTAAGATGTTCCATTGAGATATAAACTGTCTTGTATCATTTATCTACCATGGATAGGCACCCTTCATAACAACTCTTCCCACCCTTCTTAAATTCTTCCTAAAATAAAACAATCCAATTTTTATTTTTTTTTTACTTCTGTTTGACATTATCTTTTCATTTTATTAACATTACTTTTAATTTTTATAAATATAAAAATTGTCAAATAGTTATTGATGTTAGAGATTTAAAAAAAAAAAAAAACTCAATTGTTTCTTATACATTAAACTTAAAATTCTATGAAAAAATAAATTAAGGTATAATAATTATTTACATATTTTATTTGCAATATAATAAAAAAGAAACTTCCATCTGGAAATAACAATCCTAATTATATTAGCTTTTTTTAAAATTTTGTTAATGACTAATATAATTGAGTAGGTATTTAATGATTAATCGTCATGTATTTACAAAAAAAAATTCAAATTTATTGAGAAAATAATAAAGTTAAGGACGCTTTCTAAATTTAATTACATACTTAGTCAGTTATTCATTTAATAAACAAAAATAATAATTATTAAAATTTACATATATTTATCATAATTTTTTTATTATATTAAAAACAAAATATATTAGTATTTATAGTACTTAACGAATTATTTACCCAAAATACTAATAACTTTTAATCTTCCAAAAATTTCAAATTTTGAATTTTCCACCTGAAAAACATTCTTATTTTTATTGTTTATAATTAATTGGATTAAAAAATAATGTAATAGTTAGACAAAAGTTTAGTCCACATGGAATAATTGTAAGTAATAAAGGTATATCAGACTAAACATAAAAAATTTATTATGAAGTTGAATCTTAATGTTTTTATGGGAACCCACAACTTATTTATTCAAATAATTACTATAAAGTCATTTTAAAGCTAAATATTGAAATTAAAATTTAATATTTTATTTTGTTTAGTAGATAAAATAGAAATGACTGAAGAAATAAACAGAGAATAAAAGTGGCATAGACAAAAAGGATAAACAAAGCACGGAGAGAGAACAAATTAAAAATATTGTGGCAACACAATACGTATAAATATTTAGAAGAAAAAAAAAAGTGAAAGTACTATAATTAAAATTTACCCTTTCTTTACTTTCTCATGAATTAAAAATTTAAATTATTTTCTTTTCACCCTAAATAATTTTGTTCGCCATCCATCCCAATACCATTTTAAAGAACCAAATATTTTGTCCTACGGATACTTTTCTTTTGGGTAAAAGCAGCATTTTTGGAGTAGCAGATAAGCACGAAGCACCAGATTTAATAACCTTGTACTATATAATAGCAATATATCCGTCTAAGCCCTCCCGAAAGGAAAGCTATTAATTTATACGTCACAATGACAGATGACTGAAGAACTCGTGGGCCTCTTTCTCATTATGTTGCTCACACAAACGACCCTCAGTTTTAGAGGTTCATTATCCTGACATGCTAACTCGGATTTCCCCATTGCTTTGTCGAATTCAATCCATTTTCCTCCCCAGATTTCCTCGGAGTTTGCCCAGGCTTACCTTGGATTCCCTGGATGGTCAAAAAAACAGAGGTCAGAAAGAAAAAATTAATGAGCGTCCATGCCGGATGTAGAAAAAATATTCTTCAACCCAAAAAAATATTTGGCTAAAAAATTTTCATGTTTGCCTTGCGACCCATCCTATCCTTTGATGAAAAAGAAACTAATTTTAAATTCGTAAAATTACAAAGGGGTTGTGGGAGGTAGATCTGCAACTTATGGCAACTCAAATAGTCATTACCAAGTTAAATAACATAGGACCCCACTACAGGAACCATTCGATTCCTCGAAGCGTAAAATCAATTACTTGTTGAGGTCATTCAAAGGCCTAAATGTCGATTTGGATAAAGCTACATTAGTACTCCAAAAGAATATGTGAGTTTTGGTTTTCGTAGATTTTAAATTTGCTAAAATAGTTCCTATCATAATTTAAAATGGCATGACATGTACTCAAACAATGTCACAGTGCATGTCACCTCAAAACAGTTACTAATACTATAAGCAAATTTATGAGAACTCAGTACATATTTAAGCTTATAAATTTGTATTCTTCTTGAATCAGTTTGTGACTGTGTTATTTCCAACAAAGTTACCGGAAGAAAAGAAGAGGAATTGTATAACTCAATTTCAGACTTGTATAAACAAAATGATCAAAATTGAAAATGGGCATGATGCAGACAGACTGGATGGAATCTAGTTTTCCTTTTTCATGTTCTCATAATATAGAGTACAAATTTCCACTGATCCATAGTGCTTGTTTAACTTGTCAATATAAACAATATAAAATGTTCATTTTAAATGGCCAGGAGACACTTATCCACCAAACACGACATGGAACTGACACAAATATCCAACTAACACTGTTCTTTGGAAAAGAGCAGAAATCATAATAGGAGGAGTTACATTGTATAAATTAAATTTCAAAGTGAAAAAAAAAAAAAATCTTAAGAAAAAATAACTAGTTCAGGATTTAAGCATTGTGCATTTCATTATAACGAAGAAACAAAACCAAAAGAATTTACTAGACCCTGCACTTTTGTAATATAATGAACACCAACAATTAATACATCCTTTTCACAATAAATAAGAAAACAGTGACTCCCAAGATATCCAGGCATGGGTAACCAATCAGATTTAAGCACTCAACCTATGGGAAAAAGCTGAGTAAAAGGTAAATCTTGAAAAATTAATTAAATGGAATATGAATATGATAAGACTAGTAATTTGTTTCTGAAACATAATGTTGGAGTCATAAAAGAAGTTCTGAAATCCAATAATTTCATCCTTGACTCCCAAATAGTATCTCTTAAAGATTCTTCTCTCCCAATTTAAACTTGATCCTTTTAGCAGGAGAGATGCTACTTAGACTAAAATACAAGTTCTTTTAATCCACGTCCTAAATTCATACAATATCATACATATTATCTAAAGTACATAATACTAAACCATGCAGAGTAACCTAAAAATTCAGGACCATTCCCCAAAAAGGAACCAGTTCCTCAGCTCGAGGAAAGAAAAATATATATTTCATTTAACAACCGTGGTGGACAAGAAACACGTTATAAGAAGAAAAAATGAGTTATAACAAATCACTTACTGTTCCCTTAGTCAACCTTCGTGATGATGGAGCTCGGGCCACTGAGGAAGCAGCCGCAGCCGCAGCAACACGTATTCTGCAAAATAAAATTCATGTACATCAAAATTCAGATTTACAGTAGCTTCATCTCTCTTTGCTACCTAACTTTTGAAATTATGTATTCTATTACCTCTTATGAACATCAACATATTCATCTGTCTCATCAACAATTTCCTCCTATAACGAAGAAGTACTATAATCAGTTTTAAGGGATGGAAAAAGCACACTGGACAGATAGGGGGCTATGTCTCAGAAAACAGATATTTACTTGCAGAAGCTCTTCAAATACATCTTCCAAAGTGATAATGCCAATCACTTCACCATCTTCAATATTTTCTGAAGCGAGACCATTTGTGCTGCCATCATTACGTTGAAAACCAGACAGTTTATTATTGCTGGAATGCTTTGAAGGCATGACAATGTCAACAACAACACCTCCTGATTTTGCATCCTGCTTCAGTAGCAATGGAGCGGTCAACTGTGAATCCCCATCAGTGCTTTTGTTTTCTTCATTTTTCTCCTCATCAATTATTTGTGGAGTTTCTTTGCCTTTTACCCTGGCCTTAACAACAGCAGCCATATGACTACTGCCCTTTTGGAACTCGTTAAGTATATCATAGAGAGGCATATCTGATGGAACCCTGTACATATAAAGCCATACACGAACTTTGGATATTACACAACTAATTTGGAAGAAACCAACACAAGAATATATTAGTAAAGACAAGCACACCGTGGAATTCTCCGGATGGATACGGCACTGACAGGTGTCTCTGTTTCTGGTCTTACAGTAAGAAGACTTTTGACCTAATTTTAATAGAAATGATGTGAAGAAAGAGCCCAGGAAATAGATAAATTGGAAAATGTTAAAGTAAAAAAGAGTGGAAAAACACACACCAGTAGAAGTCCAATAATATTCTTTGGATTTCCAGAATAGACAGGAACTCGGCTGTGTCCGCGAGCAAGAATTTTTCCCATTGCTTCCCTGTTTATGATTGGTACCATCATAAAAAATGAAGGAAAAAATAAAAGAGGGGAGAGAAATAAAGATGATTCTGCTCTTTACACATGCTTTTGTATCTTTTAACCAAGAATTCTACTTCAAATGTGAAAGCAAAGTTACGTCCCAATAGTTTAGTGGGAAATAACTAGAGAAATGCTTCTGCAATTGGAGAAGTCGAAAAAGAAATATTCGGCAAAAAGGTTCAAAAGTAAAAACAATTGAATTTATCATCAAAAAGAGAAGTCATTAGCAAAATAAATTCAATCACCTATTTGTGACCTGCTAAAGAATAATGACCAACAAATTAAGAAAAGTTACCAATCCAATTTTGAATTAACATCCAAAGAAAATGTTGATTCAATAGGAGTCATAGCCTCCTCAGCAGTCTGTCCAAAGACAAAAATTAAAACACAAGTTGATAGTTAAGTTAATGACAATTTGTAATGCAAGATGGGAAAGAATATATTAAATGTGACTTATATAAGTGAACATCATGAAGCACGATAGTTAAGTTAATGATAATAAATTAAAACATAAAGAAAATAAAGTGTGTATTAGAATGTTTTTGCTTATGGAACAAGATCAATAAAAGTGGTTGGCCAAATTTGCATCAACATGGAGTGATATTTTGATATACTCAATAAAATGACTTTTCATTCGGTGTCCTGCAACACTTCCTAGCATCCCAAGCAAAAGATGATAACTATAAGTAACTAGATACATAAATAACCTTCACATCTGATTTTTCTAACATCACCAATGTATATTGAAACTTATATAGGTAAGAAACTTCATTTTCTGTTGCATTGAACATCATAAACTGAAATTTGTACTGGACTATGAAATGAAACCATAAGGAATAGGTTGGCATTCAGTGTGGCAGGTAAATTGCAGCACCTACCTTTTCAGTCAAATCAAGTGCTCCACTGATAATTGTCGTTTCGTCATGTGTAAGCTCACCACCTTTCCCAGCCTAAACAAGCAAATTCAAAATATATGAATCAAACACCAAGGACAGGACGATGAGTAGCTTCTCCAATCTTGACATGGGTTGTTCTATTTATAGAAAAACAATTACTAATTTATACCTCCTGGCTGTGAATGGAAACAAGGGCTTTCAACTGAGCTCGCCTAAATAAAGCCTCATTATGCCCCAAAAGGTAATCCAGAACCTGGAACAGCAATTCATGAAGAAAAGAAACATGTGAGAGCTTAATAATTAAAATAAAACCCATCATTGATATGTGAGAAAAAACTGATGCTCTATCTTTTTCTGGTTTGAAGAGCTATAGTTGTAGGGAGATCGCTCAGACTTTCAGCCCTAAACACAGGCCAATAATAACCCATTTCCATTTCGTCATTCTCTTCTCAACTATATTGTATAGGCTATCACGACTATGGAACAATCTCCATGGGAAGGTATACCTTTCCAACAGGATAAGAAACTGGGTAACAGATAATCATCAAAATCCGAACTAGCCATGCAAAGTTGGCACCTACAGCAAGACCGTATCTACTACAAATTGCTTGCGGAATAACCTGAAATCAAAGAGGCGTTGCTGTTTTTATTAAAAGGGCTTTACATCATTCAATGGATACAAATAGAGGCTACCACTGAACCACAGAGAGACGGTAAAATGACATACCTCCCCAAAAAACAGAACGAAAGTTACAGAGAGAATGATAGCAACAAACTGATTGAATAGTTTATCTAGGTATAACGGCAGAGCCTGCAGATTGGAAGTTTCAAAGCCAGTGGCTGTAAAAAGTTAGACAGGATTTAAGAATCAGTATAATAAAGTGTATGCGTAACCCAAATCAAGAATAAATAAGCATACAACCAGTCACTAGCCATTTCACGTGACATTGAAATTAGAGAGGCACGTCTAGAAAAAACAAAAAAAAAAACAAAAAAAAAAAAACCGACAATTTGAAGGGAGCTATTCTCATCTTCCCAGTCCAATATTTCATTAAAACATGATGTTGCCTACTTGCAAGAAGGTTTTTCTAGGCATCCTTATTGAAAAGGACCCTGATGGGATAAACTTTTCTATAAGTATATGTAAACATGGAAACAAAAAAAAAAAAAAAAGTGTCAAATATCTTCCATAAACTTACACGACAAAAAAGCTCCTATAGAAGTTGAAATGCTCAGAAACATAAAAAATAAATAAATAAATAATTAGCATGGTACTGAAATGAAACTAGTCTACGTAAAGCCAGTCATCTCATGAAGTTCAATCAAACAGCTTAACCTTCTATCATAATAAGTGAGAATGATAATTAATTACAGGAAAAGGAAGCAATGCAGTCTAATTACCTCCATGGCAACAGCATTACAGAGAAGCAGAGTGACAAGAAGCTGGTGTTGTTTTTTCACCACGGGAAGTATAACAGCTGCATATACATACATACATACAACCACGCGCACAATGATTAACGTATAACAATGGAATTCGAAGATTGAGAGAGAAAGGACATAGGAAGGAGGAAGAACCAGCTTGCGCTTTCTCAGCAGGAGAACCGCTCCGCTCGAGAATCTCGAGGTCAACGAGACCAAGAGACATGAGACCTAGGGTAAGACCGGACATAATGCCGGCGAAGAGGACGAGCAAACACGAGATTCCGGCGTAGATGAACCACCAAACCGATCCGAAGGGTATGCTTTCGTTGCCAAGCACCGGGAGCGAGTGGTCCCGCGTTAAAATCCGAGCCACCATTAACGCACTCACCACCCTCATCGTTTCACTCCGATTCTGATTCCGATTCCGATTCCGATTCTAATTCCGATTCCAATTCTGAGAAATTGGTTAGGCTTAGTCGTCAAGCGATCGGGATTGGATGGTGATCCACAACACAACACACCGCAACGCTACCGAATCACACAACAGATCCACCTCGCTACGTTATTGGACAATTCTTCCTTTCTATTCAAAAATAAATAAATAAATAAAGCTGTTATCTTCTTTCACTATATAATATTAATTTATGCCAATTTTTTGTACGGTTAAGAGGGAAAGTGAAAAAAGTCCTTTTCTATAGAGATATACAAAAATATATTTTCATGATTTTTAATAAAACAATAATTTTTGAACAAGCAAGATACTTAGGTACTTTACTCAGAAATGATAAATAAAATTCATGAGCAATGAACAAAAAATAGTAATTAATTATATTGACAGAGTGTATGCTATATATGCATGTGTTGACAAGTGGTCAACCACACCCAAATATTAGGAAAAATTACCTATCAGTTTGGTACCTCTTATTTTTGTGTTTTAAGCTTTTTGTCACCTTCGTACATCAGCCTTTTGAACCATGACTTATCACTTTATTATTACGTAGACCAACTTCATCCAACGTCCTTAAAACCATGCAACACAAATATTTAGTCCAAAACATGATTAATTACAACAAAAGTACAACTGTTTTCACATCCAAAATTGTAATTATTTCTATGTCTAATTTCGAAGAAATTATTATATGATGGATGGTCACTATATTAGTTTTAATAACATATTGTATAAATTAAATTTAAAATTAATCAAAAGAGTTAAAACTTCCAAAACTACTTTTACATAATGTTTATATTGTTACGGCATTTTTTTTCAATGTTATAGTAATATAATTATCATCATCAAAGTTATCAGTTATAGCTGTCCAACACTAAAAAATGATTATCAACAATGAGAATTGTTTATAGTAATAATAATAGCATTGAATAAAAAAAAAACTTCAATCAATGTTAAAAATGTCTTCAAAATTGATGTTAATTGTGATTTTTTATGATATCTTTAAATTGTTGTTATGTGTGCTTTTACAACAATAGGTACAATAAAATTGTTGTATTTTCATGTATATATGAATACAGGATTATATATATAATTCTAAATAAGTAATATTGTAATGATAAGTTATTGGGAAATATAAAAAATTTATTGTAAAAAATGAAAGTATTCATCTATGAAGTCTAGAAACAATTCAATGTGTTAATTTCTCTAATGTATCATAAAAGTTAATCAAATATGTTGTTCATGTTGATATAAGTGTTTTTGAATCAAATAAACATGTATCTATAGAATACTGCAAGACATAATAACTCAGTGAAACATAATTATTTGGTTTGAGCTTCATTGAAACATAAATATTGCATTACATAATACTCACAACATTTAATTTGTTTATTACCCAACATTTTTAGTCATAATCCCCAAAATTAGTTTTCTATTAGGAGCAAAGTTGTTCAAAAGATATCATTAACATTTTGAAGTTGTCTAGTAACGAGTTAAACAATGTAAATAATTTATTATCTAACACAACTACAATGATTAATTATGTTGTGTTTGTCCATACAGAAAAATGTTGTGTTTCAATAATAAACATCAAAACTAAGTTGATTAATTGGACACTCATTTTTTATTTTGTTTTACAACAAAAATGAAAAATATTTACAATTTAAAAATTATTATTGTAACTTGTATTTATCACTATCATCACTAATTCACAACTATTACAATTTAAAATAGTATTAAAATCTCTATTCAATTGTTTATGAGTAACTAATAATTATTATCATTTTGCCATTGAAATATCCGAATACTTGAATATATGTTTCTGATAAATATATATTTAAGTTAAAGATACAGAAGTTATTAAGTTAGATTTCATTAAATTTTGGATAATATTTCTGTAATAGATATTTTAATTTTGCAATAGAAAACTTATTTAATGTATATTTTTATTAATAACTTGATTTAATATCTTTATTATTGTTAAGAGTGTTAAAATTGTAAAAGAAAAAGTAAATTGTCAGAATATAATAGAAGACTCCATGTTCTTGCAGCTGCCCCTTGATTTGTCAATCCTGAAACACCATATAAGTCCCAAAAATATGACTACCTTTTGTAAAGCATATTGGATAAATGTACCACCTAGAAAAAGCATCCAAGAGACTTTATTCTAACATCATTCTACTTTGCGCTTTGCGTTCTTTCATTGCGCATGTCTCTACAGACTCAACAATTCTTCTCAAAGCAAAAAACTGAAAGTTGTTGAAACCAAAATTAAAGGTAGAAGTATCTTTGAAAAGATGCTTTCAATTAAATCAAAGGCAACAATAACATTCATTGATAGGTCATAAGTAAAACATACCAATGGATAGCTGTGTCGATGAACAAGCCAATTTGGTTCATAGCTTGAGGAACTGCTTACATAAAAGATAAGATAAATGGACAGCCTCAATTTCTTTCTGCCACTAGTTGTAAGCGAGAGATATAGAGGACATACTTAACACCGCTAAATTAGAAGATTCAACACCAATAAGACATGACATTAGGGACATCTTTGAGCAACTTTGTTCTTAATAGAAAACTGTCTTTTGATATGGTCAAAAATAGTCTCTAAATGAATAAACTCACTTCAGGAGGAGGAGAAGACCCTGACTTGAACCTGTGGATCTTCTTTAATGTTGATCCCACCCTTGCAGCTCCACAGGCTGATCATCTGCAGCCTTGAATGTGGTCATGACAGTGATCAAAGCAGGTACCGGGAGATAGAAGGTAAAAACCCTGGACCCCGTCCACTGGTATCTTGAACTGCTTCTTGTTCTTGATCAGCAACTTTCCAAGTATATTTTTTGGTTATAGAAAGGCTCTATGTATACCCACACATAAGTGATTCTTTTTGCAATAAGTTTTAGTAACTTTGCAAATCAAGGGGTCTGTCAATTCTGAGGCTATGGAGTAGAATGTGTAGCATTGAACGTTAGTGATCCAATATTGTTTAGCCGTTCCATCAAGGAAATTATAGTCGACATTCAACAAGAGGATGGAAAAAGTTTATTGGCACTGACTATATTATATAAAATTGCTTGTTATTTTGTGAATGAAAAGATGCTATTAGCAACTGCTCATATGATTAAAATTTGTAGGCTGTCGTCGTCTTCAAATTTTTTAATGATCCAGGCTTTGCAATTGTAACATAAATAAATCTGCCATCAAAAAACTGCAACAAAAATCCAGCTCAGGTCAAAATCATTTTAGTACGGATGAGATAGGTTATCTCTTACAGTTGGAAACTCTAAAATGTTATGCACACCTTTCCATTCATCTCTTGGACAGCCAATTGCGCAGACTCTTCCTTTACAAACCAAATAAATGCAAATCCTAAAGACTTTCCTGATTTTTCATCTATTGGAAGCTGGACTGCCATAAGATAAAATTAATTAAAACTAAAGGTCCTTTTCAAGACTGCCAAAAAGTGAAAGGATCTATTATTACCGAGATTAACTTCACCAAACTCTGAAAACACCTTCATCAATCTTCCTTCAGAGGTTGAGTGAGGTAGCCCTGCAATGGCCCACCATGAAAACTTCAGTCTATTGATTTTGATCACAAAATGCAGATAGTGGATCAATCAAATATCAACTCAACATTTTACCATTGTCCGCATGCAAAACAACAGTCGTAAAGATTATTTATTAGATGATTGGTGACATGACATCCACACAAGATATTGGCAAAACGGAAATAATACTTAGTATTGAAGAAAAGGCACACTTCCCAGGATAGTCTATACTCTTAAAAAACTTGTAAAATTCTAGCATGTAGTTTTGCATTCCTAATAAAGCTGCAAAAATGGGTCATGTTCAAATAACCTAATGAAGTGTGTGGGCTGGGCTAACCAAAACCAAGCCTGAAATTTGGTTAACTTTTTCTGGTTTGGCTCAAAGTTGGGATTGCCACCCTTTGTTTGGACCATATCACCATGCAAGCATATCATCATTTTTTTATGTTAAGAACTGAAGGCGATTGCCAAAGGAGTGAGGTGGCGTCCACTCTGAACACTTCTCATGGTTACTAATTAGAAGGATATCATAACCCAGACCCATCATTTCTATAAATAGGAGGATACCAGGCTAGAAGGGAGGCATTCAAATTTGTAAATATTTGCAAGCATAGAGCAATATCGACGTCATGTCTGGTGTCCGTAAGTTATCAATGATTAAAAATCATAAAACTCATTTCATTAATTTGCATTTTTTAAATATTCGACTAGAATGACAAAATGCCAACTGAAAGTAGGGCATAATTCGGCTGGCCTTAAGTAGGCCGTGCCAAGATTTATCATCTATAACTCCCAACTAAGCAAAGAAGCTCTCTTTCACTTACAAGTCTTTTAACAATTTAAGCTACAAAGAGAGCTTCTCTCAAAAGCGCACAAGTAATTGTTCATTAGTCCTTGATGTAATTAAACATACATAATGATCTTAACCCACTGAAATTCTAGACTAGATATGACCCTATTTGCTCACTTTGGCGACAATGACACTTTAGACGAGACATTTCCCTGTATCAGAAGCAAATGTTTCCAAATAATAGTCTGCACAATTATGCCAGGGAATTTCAAATCAGATACTTGTACAACTACTACGTATGTTCCTTTTAGTTGCATGAAATCTGCCAATGCAAATTAAAGTAAGAACAAGTCTCCTGCATTAGATGCCCAGAACGAAAAAGAATTTAAACCTTGTATTGCGCGCAAGATAAATTGAAGCGCAAGCTATTGGAGGAAGAATTTCAGTGAAATAAAATGGAGATAGAGCGAGAAACCTTACCTTTGACAAAGATTTTGGCTGAAGAGGATAAATCGGGTTCGACAGAAGAGGTAGCGCTACAGCTGCAGCAAAACGATGCGTAGCTAAGAGGAGCTGAGGTAGAAAATGATGGTGAAGAAACGGTAGTCGGTTTCCTGACCCATATCGATGGCTTCGAAATTCTGACCCGCCGAAGCAATACATATTGAGGTGGACATGAGTTCAGTAATACCAGTTGTGCCATTAGATTTCCAAACTAGCAACCTCGTCTGTGTGAATGTGGTGTTACAGAAAATATAACTACTACCAAATTCTGAACCCCTGCTAATGTAATTATAGCCCATATAGGTAATTAGGCTTTTGGGCTGGTCAAAACTGAAATAGCCCAAAACAATTGTCCATGAATATATTATGGGCCTGTCCCGAGAGAGATGCTTATGCCAACCTATTCATTTCTACACATTCTTTAGTTACAATTCTTTCACTGTATAACATTTCTAATTATTGATTGGCCTATATATAATTTAATTTTTTTAATTAACCTTGAAATTTTATTTACACACTTTTACTCATTTGTGAAGGAACTTCAATAAAGAATGATTAAAACAAGAAAAACAAACTAATTTCCTAAAAACAGAAGAGAAATACTAAGAAAATATGGAAAATACTATCTTAATTTCATATAAAAATACAAAAGACATATATAACTTACCCGAAAAAAAAAAACATATAAAAATTTTGTCCATTTTAAATTGTATGAGAATTCAATTTTCTTATGTAAGGATAGATTTTCTAGTGATATATAAATCTACTTCGAAATGCAAACAAAACATTTTTAACTTGAGATCGATAAACTATCTTTTTTTTTAAAATACTTTTGAAACTTTAAATTTAAAAACTTTAAAGGTGATACTGTTTTGAAGAACACGAAATGAATTTTTTTATTTAGTTAATCCCTTTACATGCGCATGCAATTCAGGCGGCAAAACATGATTGCACCAAATCTTTCTCCGATACTAAAATTATGGTATGGAGCGTGACAAAGATTCACTAATTAAGTCAATTGAATCGAAGCTCTAAAAGGAATGTCATGATGCACATGTGTCTACTTTTGCAGGCTTCAAATATTCTTTATCTTGTCTTGAGTATACACAGATGATCGATTATTTAGAGTTTGAAAACCAAACCAAACACAGCAGGCTGACAAGTGAAACAAAGACCTCAACCATACACAGTTTGCGTTTGCACCTACATTGTTATCACGTTTCATTATGTAAATTAATTATATATGCACAAAAGCTTGCAAATCTAAGATAATTTTATTTGGAGATACGATGATGATGTGACAGACCCCATAAGATTTCCAAGAAATCTAAACCTCAATCCAAAACCATGAGAGAAAAATCTAAGTGGAAGATATACATAGGAATAGCATTATATTAGATGTACCTAAGATAACGTAACAAAGATTTTTATAGAGAAAAATTGACCTAACAAAAACACTATAAAAACTAAGTCGAAAGCTTGTATAAAATAGTGAGGTCGTTGAAGATTCTCTCCATTGGCGAACCTCCAAAACCGTGTGCAGCTAGCTTGCTACGCGTTTCTTAGTTGTAAAACGTGGTCGTAGGACAATCACCCACTCCGGTATGGACCAATGCTAGAAGATTCAAAAATTACGACAAATTGTTTCGTAATCTTAAATCAGTGTAGTCTCACTCGATACTTACATGTGATGTAATCGAGTTTTTGTTGATAAACTAAAAAAACAACAATAATATGTTACATAGAAACTGATTGAATACCGTAAAACTTGACCAGAAAAGAAAGGAGGTGAAACGAGACAAAGTGAGGGACCATAAGAGAATAAATAATTTGCAGAAAGGTACAAAAGGAAGACCCCAAAATTGGCAGCTCCTAACATGTTTGTCTCGACCAGCCAAACATGCACACGTGCACTATTATTTGTCGTAGTTATTATTTGATGAAATGGGAGAGTGGGTAGAGAGTCGTATTTAGAAAAAGAAACATATATGTAGTAAAGTGGAGCATGCATTGTGATTATGATCTTCAAACTACAAAATGCCGGCACCGTCGAGTTTAACTTTCATCGCATTCAGACTGCCGTTCGTTTAATTGATCAATATATTGGTGCTGAAGTTTAAAAGTAGAATATGAAAATAACAACAACAAAAAATAGTAAAATCATTACAAAAATAAATCAAAATCAAGTATATTTTTTTCTGGCTTGTCGCTCTCGCGATCGCGTCTTCTGAGCTCTCAGGTCACTGTCTATCGCATCTCTACAAATGCATCGGCTCACGGTTGATGATTTTCCACCGACAAATACGTTTATCTGTGGTTAGTTTCAATCATTTTCCGTCCACTCTCAAACCAGTATTCTATTTGTATATCGGTGTTGTATGTGTCCAAACTTCAAATTGGTTAAGATATGTACCCTTAATATTTCAACTTCAAATTCATTTAGATGATAATTATCCCATCTCATATATTATTCACTTTTATGTCCGAAATTTTTGTTAAATATTCTATATTGATTAGAAATAAAACAAATTGAATATATATATTAATATAAACTTTCTTTTATAAGTTGGTATTTTTTATAGAGTTGAGGTTATATCTGTTTTTTAGAGAGTTTTTAATCTCTAAGTTTAAGTTAAGGTTCTATTTTTAATCAATTTTGGTTACCGTTTATTCGAGTTGGATGTTAACGGTAAAAAACACTCTAATGCTAAAGTTAAACTAACAATAAATATGTAGTTAATGTAACCAATTATTTGAATAATAATACCAAATTTGTATTTATAGATTTTTGGATGAGTTTCTAATTAATGTTATTTTAATTATGGTCCAAAACCGTAATAATCTAACTTAAGATTACGGTAATTATTCTTAGTGTTAATTTGATTTATAATCCGACCAATCGGTTTTTCGATAGACTTATGTAAAATTATAAGTTTGTTGATCATCGATTGGTGACTGATTGTCATACTATATAGTTGATAAAGTTAAATTAAATTTAAAATTTATTTTTTAAGATGATATGAAGGTTATTGAAAATTTATCATAATAAAATTAGTTATTTATTAAATTTATTGTATTATTTACTATTTAAAAACTCATTATTTATTAATAAAAATGTTTAAAAAACATTAGAATAAAAGATATATTCAATTATGTTTAACATTAAATCATTAAATCTTAAATAATAAGTATACGATAGTGAGAATACTCTTGAGTTATTGTTATTTGGTTATATTGAGAAGAATTTAGTTTGAATTCTGAGATGGTTAGCTCCTCTACTTAAAAATGGATCACACAGAGTGGAGATTTTTCCTTGGAATAAGATGGCACTATTTACGTAATTGACGAAAACAGTATATTGTGTTGTGAGTGAGTAAGATCCTTTGAACCTTCTTCTGTCCTCTACACTTAAGAATGAAATGCAGAAATGAGATTTTCCATCGTGAATATGATTAGTACATTTCCGTAAACGACCACTGTGACTTCTTGACCACAAAGATGGGATTGATGGGATACTTTCATCTTTATTATTATTATTATTATTATTATTATTGGCAAAACACCTTTTGATTCCTTTTTTGTCCTCTATCATAAGATCATGCAAGTGTTCATCAATTCAATCATCATTTTAGACCAAATAACTATTCTACAATTAGACAAACAGAAAGGGTAAAACTAATGGAAATGCAGGGCAAGGGTGTCCACTTTTTTTTTTTTGTCATAATTTTAAAAAAGTGAAATTATTTATTCTTTAAAATCTTTTTTTTTTGTAATTTCTATTAATTTAAATAAAAATACGAAAGAACCTTTTTGACTATTTTAATTAAATATATTATAAAATTCTTAGTAGGAAAAATTACACCGAAAGCTTTATAGTTTGTCTAAATTCCACATAACATGCTGACCTTTTCATCAGTGAAGCAGCAAATTTTAGAATTAGAATATGCTGATTAGAAAAAAATAGCATTGGAATACATTATATATTCTAAGAAACATTTTTTATGTATATTCGAGTAGTGTAAAAAAGGTTACCACAAACCTTAAAAATAAAATATTTTAGAAACTTTTCTAAATAAATAGATAAAATAATCTTTATATATAAATGGTTTAAAAACGCCATGAAAAAGATAGTAATTGTGTTTTCTCCACTCTGACCAGCGTTTTGTACCGTTATGTATTCGGTAATCGGGACCGACACTTTCTTGATGAGAAAGTGTAAAAAAAAAGAGAAAAATTAAAATTATTTAAACTTTTAAACCATCACTCTTTTCATTTACTTTTTTATTATTATTTATATATATATTCATGTTTATTTAATCATGAGTCAATGATATAAAAAAAAAAACGTAAGTGCACGAACACCAAGATCGTTCTGAAATAATGGATTTGTGTGGTTATAATTGAGAAAAGTGTTTTCTCAGTTGAGGAACAAGAATGTATGGCAACGGTTCAGGGTGACGGAGGGTTGATTATACCTATCTCATTTTCAAAGTAAAGATTTATATAATTTTTATTCGGATACGAAATTTATATATTATTCTATTTTTTGGAGTATGCATACTTTTGCATTGTCTTATGCATTAATTATATAATTTTAAAAAAATAAAAAACATAAAACAAAATATAATACTGTTAAAATAAAGTAAGTGTTAATTAATTTAAAAAATAAATAAATACGTATACAGAAGAGGTTTTGTTTTTTAACTATAATAATCAATACTTAAGATACACTTTTAGTCATGTAAACACAGTCAATTATGTAAACTCATTTTTTCTTAACATAGAATCATTATTACATGTTTTATTGAACACAGTATCTAATTGAGTGTTGTAATTGTAATTAGGTAAAATGTTAAATTCTATAAACATTCCTTTCAATAACTCCAATAATTTTATAAAAATTTTATTTGTCCATTGATTTCTTGCAAACTAAATAATATTAAAATACCCAAAAAAATTATAAAGTTTATGTCAATAATGACTAATCATACCTCAAACACAAACATAAATCCAAAGGAATTTAGGCTTATTTGTAACTAATAGTGTGAGTGTGTGTACACCAACAATTAGGAACAAAGAGTTTAACAAATCTTATATGTCAGCTGTGTATGATCTAACATAGAATGTCACTTTAGGAAATTAGCCAGTTATTGTGAACACTCTGATATAAAATATCAGTTATTACGTTGGATATATGAAATTGTATAATAAATTATATTTTAAAAAATTATTTACAAATAAGTAGAAAAAATGTATATATTTACATGTTTATCACCGAAATATTTTTTTTTAAGTGACTTATCAAACAAACCTACATATATAGAAGGATATAAGAAAAACTCTTTTGACTGGTGAAAGTATTTCCGAGCGCACCCAATTTTAAATGCAAAGAATCAATATCTACAAAATAAAAATGAGAGAGATCTCAAAACCTAACCTAATGTACTCTTTAAAGCACAAAGAAAGGGCAAAGTAATTAAAATGTTTTAGAGCTAAATATTTACACTCCTTAAGTGGATTAGAGAATTTTATACAACTTCAAATTAACTTGATTTCTCCTTTATTTATATATGTAATAATGATAATAAGAAGAAGAAAAAAATCAAAACATGATTTAATAGTGTATGTCAAGAAAATGACTTTAAATCTTATCAATATTACAAAACATGTTAGTAAAATGATTTTTGCACTTACTTATAACGAGATTGGACGTAATGAATGGTATAATAATGTCTAAATATAGTGAGTGACATAATAAACATAACAAATAACAAATTTTCTGAATAACATAATAAACTGAACAAATAATAAACGTGGTTATAAACTCTAACACATTATTATGATATTATGTCAAAAAATAAATTTGAAACTGAATAATATTTATAAAACTAATTTGTAAGAAAATACTTGCATTCATTTATATGGTATAAACTTCTTGTTTTGTATGTAGTTAATGTAGAATATTTGTGCAACTTTTAAGATGTAGTTGATATATACTTGACATATGTGATGCAAAAAGAGGTAATAACCTTGAACATAAATGATAATGATATATGTATTAATTATTAGAGATGAGTAGCAAAGGTTGAGAGCATGAATCGCTTCCATGACTTAGTGAATTATTATTATATAAGAACAGATATATACTATACTTTTTTTACTTGGCAGATATATATTCTTTGCATGTTATTTGAGGTGGAGGAAGATGCCCAGTGGCACCGATATTGTAAAATTATTACTCCTTTTATCTTTTCCTTTTTCTAATGGGATGCGCTTATGCGGAGTCAAGACACTATGCTCCTTTCCTATAAAGCTCATTTTGACCATTCCTTCATTCATTTTAAAACAACACAGCTTCACAAAATCTATTTACTTTCACAATTTGTTTTTATAGGATATATAAATATAAATTTATGAACAATCAATCAATAATAATTTGTTATAAGTGGGAGTATATGTATAAAATTAAAGCAAACTGTGTTAGTTATATATATGTTGGAATCGGGATAGAGAGAAAGTCCACTGCCACCACCATATTTAACCCTTTCTCACTCTTTTTTGTCTCTTTTTCAAGATTCGCCATAAACACTGGGCATAAGAATATATCGAGTAATTAGTTTAGTTACTCACAATCAATGTACCTGCAAAAATAATTAATTCTATTGATTTAACGTGTAGAATCACTTGTCAAATTTTATAGAAATTAAGCCTATACGTGTGTAATATTCTTCAACAGAAAATTTACGTGACAGTTTTAGCATACACACAATTCATTCATATTGCACAAAACACAACTTCATGAAAACGCCCCTTCAGATATTCATATTCCAAATCCAATAATCTCAATATATATCTTACGTAACTAAGGAGTTCATAATCAATTATTAGAGATCAAAAAAGGAATTTTCAACCATCTGGGGTTTTGTGGGGTTTTCCTTTTATCCAAAGACGCGCATGATCGAGGAAAACTCCACTGTGTTGTTCGCATGCTAGCTACTTCAGAGAAAGAAGCATCTTCAGATATAAGAGAGGATCTACAACTATGGATTGGACCCCACGAAGAGACAACATTACCAACATTTATACAGGTGCACCGCACCCTACCGGTACGGAAGATTTCACAAAGCCTGTGCCTAAGTCAAAAATAATACAGCATATATATAGTCAAACATGCCTCATTCTCTAATTTTATTACTATTTTTAACTCATTATTTTTAAATATATATTATGTAATAGAAAGATAACAATAATTTTTCATAATTTCTAAATAAATTTCAACATCTATGAAATATCTTGTTCTTGAGAATGAAAAATTGACTCTTTTAGTTTGTTTTGATGTATTAGAAATTGTAACATTGAAAAGTAAATGTAACAAGCATTAATTACTGCTTCAAGTTTGCAACAGTGGTCACATAACAGTAATTAGCGAACAATGTAGTGGGCATAAGGTGAGCTTTCATTGATATAACTAACTCGTGGATCACTGTTAAGTAGTATTTGGGCGATGATAGTAACACGTTACTCGTATTGTAGCGAGTAACAAAAGATTATACATATAGTAAGTAAACCCTTTTTCTTTTGTGAAACCAAACAAAACTAAAAAAAAAAAAAAATATGTGAAATGGCATGTAGTGTCATCGGAGGTAGGTCAGTGGTGACGTTTAATTTAACTTTCTCTATAGTGCTAGATTATGTGGCGGCTTATCTCTAGCGAGTTGCGGCGGCCGCGGCCATGGGCGGCGAAGAAGAAGCGATAACAGAAGCAAGAGCAACATCGACATGCGCGTCGTCGTAGAGGAAGTTGTGAAGAATCCTTCGGCTTTTGGATAGAACGAGTTCCTCCCACGCCTGCTCTGCTTCTTGGGGAGTGCTCCTGAGGAAAACTTCGGTGGCGTCGAGGCGGTGCATGTTCCGTTTGAAAATGGCGTGGAGGCGGTGGATCTTGTGTAGCTGTCGGGTGGCGAGGTTGCAGTTGTTGATTTTGATGGAGGCAATGGCAGCCTGGAGGAGCTTCTCCTTGGTCCTCTCGTCGGCTCCGTCGGCTTCGGCCTGGAAAAAGGAATGAAACTCGGGGACGCCAATGGCCTTTCGAATGCCCAGGGTGTAGTCGCGGTTGTGGTATTGGAAAAATGGTCTAACCTCGTCGACCTGGCCGGCGCGGATCATGCGATCCACACGTGCGGAGAGCGAGGAGTGGAGGACCGGGAGGGAGACGTCGACCCAGAGGAACAAACAGTGGTAGCGCAAGCGAAAGTCAGGGTAGTGGTTGACCAAGGCGTCGAGGAAAGAGTTAGAGCCACCCGCAATGATGGGCAAGCCGTCGCGTTTCAAAATGGAGCCGACGGCGAGGGTGGCGTGGTGGCAAAAATCGTCGGCAGTGAAATCAATGTTGGGTTGGACAGTGCCTAGGAGATGGTGTGGGACCCCTCGGCACTCGTCTTCTGTGACTTTGTTGGTGGTGATGTCGAGACCTTCGTACACTTGCATTTTGTCGGAGTTGACTATCTCCGCTGGTGGGAAGTGTGTGGCAAGGTCTATGCCAAGCTTTGACTTTCCTGTCCCCGTCGCTCCCATTATGACCACAACCTTTTCTTTGCTGCGCTGCCTGAACAGCGACAGCGGAGACATCGTCAGTCCCGGGTTGATACTCGCCACCGCCTTGCACACCGCTGAAACCGATACCATGTTCATGTTTTGTCTCTCTTCTCTAAACCTGCCAAGTTGACCAAACATTTTTTATTCACTCTTGTTATCCTTTGCACCACCACAACCAGCTCATAACGGATTACTTTAATTAATCTCAACCCAATCATCATTTTTAAACTCCAAACAAAGAATCTAGCGAGCGGGGCAATGGATCAAATGCCCGAGTAAGAAAAAAAAAAAAAGAGTTTGGTCTGCAAGCAATGTCATTCATATGAAATGGAGGAAATTTATTTCATGGACAGACAATTAACGATGCTAGATTTTGAGGCAGGGGACAAGCATATCTAAATTAAGCAGAGTGAGAAAGATTAAAATTTTAGAATTTGATGGAGCAGGCAGCGTATTTATTGATAGATATGGTGCGGACGTACCTTGAATATTAATTGTAAATTCTGGCTGTGGCTTGCTTGCTGGGTATGCTTTCTTGGCACACGGCACACTGACAGAACGGAAGAGGATATTAGATTAATTAAGTTTAGAAAAGAGAAGATGTTGTGGGAAAGAGTGCATGAGTACGATGATTCTTTTTTTCCTTTTTTTCTTTTTTCGGTTGTTTTGACAATTAATCAAGACATGAGGGAGAGGGGAGGTTGTTGAATTGAAAAGGGAGAGGAGAAGAAAATGGAGGCTTTCTGAACCAAGTCTATGACTTTATGCTATGGAAAATGCAGGTTACTCTGCTATATTTATACCACACACAGTCACGTCATAATCGAAAAGAATACAGTATTTTTTGTTTTTATATTAATTTATTCTTTCAAACAACTCATATTTTTTAATCTATTTTTCTCATGGTTTCTTTCTTTTCATTTTTTTCCTCAATTTTCTTTCTATATATAGCAATACAACATTAACGCATCGTTTGAAAATAATAAGAGAAGAAGAAAAAATAAAGAAAAATTGAACCTACAAATTTAATAGCTCTGGTATAATGAAATTTGGAAAGAAATATTTTTATATTTATAATGCAGTTTATACTGAAACTTGAAACATGGTATGATCGTACAAAGGTAAGTGTTTTTAATAGATGTGGCCTTCTTTTTATTCTTTGTTACGGGGAATTCATATCAAGACGTGACCTACTCATGATTTAATCCATGTACCATGATTCAAATTTACCCTCAGTCATTAGAGATGATTTTTGAAAGCAACGTCAAATAAATTTATTAAAAACTATTAAGTTATGGATGAGAATCATTGAAAAAATAATAATTGAGCCTAAAAAATTGCTATTTCAAATAACTTTTTTACAATAAATAGTTGTGTTTAATGAATTTTTTTTTTAATGTGAATACTTTTAGGCTGCCCGCGAATAAAAAGCTATTGTTGATATAACTTTTAATATAATTATTATGCAAATCAACCAAATTAGCATATATGATGATTGTAGTTGAGTATCAACGTAAAATTTGTTTACATGTGTTCTAATGGGTTATAAACTAGAGAAATAATAATAATAATTTGATTTAAAGTTAATAATACTTCAGAAAATTCAAATTTATAAACATTTAGATTATATATATCTCTAATCTTCTGAAAAATAAGAACATGACTGAAGATTATACAGAATTTATTATCTTTTGTTAAAATATCATCGTAAGATTATTGGAGACTTATCTATAATCTTTAACCAAATTAAAATCGTTCATAAAAACTTGAGTCTGAATATTAAATTCTTGAGTTAAAATATTATCTTCAAACTCTCAAAACGGTCCAAATCGTTTGGATCTTCCTATGTGTACAGATAAGTTATCTGTCTTCTCAAGTTTCGAATTCAACTTCGGACAATTGAGACAGTGCAATTTTTATATAATTGATTAAAAACTAATCATAATTTTTAATTCTTTTAGTTAGGAATTATAATTTTTAATTTCTTATTTAAAGCAACCTCCACTTGATGGGTATCAAAATATATTGTCAAATCAAATTTATATATAGTTCAACTTTTTTATATACTAATAATGTAAAAATATTATTAAGTAGAAATTATCCATCATACAATTCTCAAAATAATTATTATAAAGGTTTTATTTCTCGTACATAATTAATTCTAAAAACAGCCATTAATTCCTTTTTTAAGGATTATACTTTTGTATTTTACAACCAACTCCACCATGTATGAACGGCAAGATAAGTTGATAAAATTTAAATTATAATTTAATTTTAATTTTTACATATTGTTAGTATACGCAATGTATATCATCAATTAATTACAAACTCTTATTGGTATAATTTTTTATTAACTTAACTATAAAATGATTTTTTATTACAAACAATAAAATAAAATGATTAAATTATTTATATTAACATAATTTGATATGGAGGAAAAATACGTCAAATATTAAACCATGTAGTTTGATTTTCCATATATCTTTTTATGTGAAAAAATATAAAAAAAATATTAATAAGAAAGTGATATAATAAATTTTGTAATTGAATAAATATAAAAAAAAAACGTGAGAAAATCTTCATAATCCACCACGTGTAACTTCGAAGGGTTTTCTGTTTTAGTCTATTCCACATATGAGAAGGGACACGTTATACTCTCTTGCCACATGCTCAAATTAGAGCAATTTCTGTTCTTGGGTTTAACGTCATTTATCCAAATTACACTATCCAAATTAAAAGTTAAAAAGAAAAAAAATATGTCTCTGTCATCTCCATTTAAATTTAACTTCCTAAGTTGTATTCTTTTTTCAAATAAGTATATTATAATTTGAATTCTATCATCCATAAACTCCTATATTTTTCTTATTTTATTCTAATTATCTTTCAAATTTACTAATTTTTTCTAACATAATTTTTAGTTCATTATGGACTTCAATACGCCAATTTAATATTCTCCTGTCTAACTTTTATCCTATATATATTTTGATTTCTCTACTTATTAATTATTCTTCAATTTTATAAATAAAAAAATCGTTTATTTGATAAAACACAGAAATTTGAAACAAATTCAAAAATACTTATTTTATTATAATTTTTATTTTTGGTGGTAGATATAAATCTCAAGGTGATAATTGAGATTCACTTTTGATTTTAAAAGTAACAAAGTTCAAAAGACATAAATTTATTTTACCATTACAATATATTTTTACAATTACAAACACGATATACAAATAAGGAAATGTAAAATCATAATTGAGTTTCTTAAAAAAGAGTCATAATCATAAATAAAAATGCAAAAATTAGTAAACAAATCTCAACATCGAAACAAATGAGACTGTTCCATGAGAAACTCATCATGAAAGAAGAAGACTTGGTAAAAAATAAATCCACCGCCAATACTATTTCATCACCAGAAAATAATTCCTTACTCGAAAAATTGTTTTCGGTGCTTGTATGATTCATAACATTAGAAAAACAAAAATTATTAATAATGAAAATCTTAGATGAACGAAAAAACTTGATTATATTAGAATGAAATTGTACCTCAACATTAAGTATGTGCTTGATTTCTTTTGTCAAAAACAAACCTTTCAAGAATATTATGCCTCGAACTTACAATCATCAATTGCCAATCATGTACCTCTCAACAATAGACATATATTTACGATTGATGTGAATTATTGATGTATCCTATATTTATGTCCCACTAACCTCGATAAAAGGGTCACATAATTAATCTCTTTCACATGAATTTATAATAATCACTAGTGCAAAAATGTTGTTTAACGTCACCCATTAGACGTCGGTTTCGTGAAAATCCGACGTCTATTACTGTACGGTGGCATTATCGTAAATAAATTGGAAAACTAGACGTCAGTTTCGATGTTCGACGACGTCTATGACATCATAGACGTCGCACCTGCCGCAAACTGACGTCCAATTACCTGAGGTATGTGATAAGACAGTCCATTGACGTCGGTGTTCATGGGGACCGACGTCTACTAGGCTGCAATTAATGTTGCCCATCAAATTCCCAGGAGCTTAGACGTCGGCTAGAAAGGGCACCGACGTCTACGTCACTGACAGGAAATCAAACGTCAATCGGTTCACCTTTAGACGTCGGATCCCGTGAAAAAGCGACGTCGACTGGGCTACAATTAATGTTGTTCACCTAATTCCCCAGGCAATTAGACGTCACGTAGTCAAACGCCGACGTCTAAGGCCTGTCTGGAAGGCGGGAAGACAAAAATTCTTCAATGTAGACTTCGGTTCTAAGGGGCATCGACGTCTAAGTTCCTGTATTTTCACCAAATTCGAGGGTTTTAGACGTCGGTTGTGAGGGGCACCGACGTGAACTACCCTGACAGGAAACCAAAACGTCAATCTTTTCAGCTTCATAGACGTCGGATCCCCTGAAACACCGATGCCCCATTTCATTTTAAATAGACCGCAGACTCTTCACACCATTCAGTTTCTGATCTCGTCTTCATCTCTTCTCCTTTTTCTCTGCTTCTCCTCTTCTTTTACTCGCTTGCGCACCTCTACTTTTTATCTCTTGCGGCATTGCATTGTCATTTCTCAATATGTTATTGTCTTCGTCCTCTCCTTTTCCTCTCTTGCATCCCAGGTGCGTGATTTTTTTTTTTATGCTTTACCATTTAAACTTTCTTTAGTTTTTTATCGATTATCTTGTCGTTCAACTGATTAAAATTTGCTTTCTTTGTGTTGTGTTTTAGTGCAGTTTTGATCCTTTCTTTGGGTAACATAGTGTAACATTCTCCCTTTGCTTGCTTCCTCACAAGAAGAGTGACGATCTTTTGAGTTTTCTATGGCTTCCTACCCAAAATGGAACTTGGGTCCTTGTCTGGTTATCGTATCACCATAATTTTTTTCCTTTGCAGTTGAATAATGGGAAGTAGTCATGGATCCAGGTTCGGTTTTGGGTTGAATGTCATAGAAGATTCAAAAGACGCAAGCTTTTTTTTGGGGAAACTAGCGAGAGGAGAGTGTTACACAATGCTGAAAGTCTGGATCAAAATTGCACTAAAACACAACGCCCTTGTTAGACGTCGGTTAGTGCATGGTCCGACGTCTATAAGAACATAGACGTCGGTTAGTGTCATTTACAACCTCTATATATTCATGTTAACGTCGGTTTAGGAATAGGCGGACGTCTATATAGAGTAAATAGACGTCTATTTGAGAATAAGCGGACGTCTATATAGACGTCAGTGAATATCGTTAACTGACGTGTATATAGACGTCGGTTGGATGAATTTCGACGTCATATAGACGTCACCCGAATAGACGTCGGTTGGGAAAGTGACGTTAAAAGCCCAAATTAACCGACGTTAAACAACGTTTTTGCACTAGTGAATGTATCATAATGTTAAGAAAAATCGTAAAAAAAAATATCCTTAATACATAAGATAATGACAAATATATTTTATAGTTTGTCTAACCAATTAATCAATTATATCCCTACATATAGCATCGGGTAATATGAACAAGAACAAGTGAAAGACAAGTAATATTGAGAATACAAATAGGTGATAATATGAATGTTTCATTGTTGTTTATTACAAGGTCCTTCTAAAATATTGAATTGTTCTAAAATATTGAATGGACGAAGAAGCTTCACTTCAATAATTTGGGTGGTGAACTCAGTTGTTTTAAAATATAAGTGGCAAAAGAGAACTTTTTTTTTTATCAAAACTTTGTGATATTAAATTAAATGGATTAGTCTGACTTCATTGCATTTTCTTTATTAATTTTTAAAACAAATTATTCTAGAGTGTAGAATGCAACTTGTTAAATTGTTTACTTCAAAGTATTATCTTTATGAAAGAGCTTGTTGGATAGCTCTTTCTTACGCATGGCTGCCTCAAATTTAACGTTATGTTTGCTGGTAAAGGTAGAAGTGGGTTTGATATATGAATATTTTCTTTTTATGATACAATTTATATTTATATTCAAAATAATATTACCATGATTCGAATTACCCTTGTGCTAACTTAGGTAATCATTTTAATAATATGAACATATCTACCAACTTTTACATTGACTTTTTATGTAGGTTTTCTATTTCCAAATTGAGATTCAGAGAACTAATCAAAATTTCTGCTTTGACCTTTTAATCATGCTTCATACCTTATATATTATCTTCGTTTTAATCATATACTACAGCTAGGTGACTTGCTTAAGTTTATGATATAAGTTGGTCTTAATCAGTTTGACTGATCGTTAATTGATGGTGAGTGTGATTAATGACTTTTCATTAATTGTAATTAAAAATAAATTAAGGTAATTGTATATGTGGTTGCATGCTTTTTAAATATGTAGATATGCCAGCAGATATTGACAAATTGCATGAATCCCTTTTGCGACTTAATGGAGCACTGAAGCTTAAGGACAGAGTTAAAATTCTACTTAATTATGCTCCAGTAATTAAATCATAAAAAAACAAAGTGACAAACACTAAAGATTGTATCTTTTCTTATATTACACTTGTCACATACTAATCTCCATTACTTGGCTTAAACAATTCATAAAAAAAGTCCACATCATGTTGTAAAATCACGAGTCTAAAGCACTCAAGTGAATTGGTCAATAATCATTAGGAGAAGAATAATTTACATTATCTAAGGGTACCAACTTGTTGTAAAACTTTATTGAAGAGATTGTAGAAAAGAAAATGATAATATTGCCTTACATATAAAATAATAATTAAAGAAAACACAAAAAAACATTACTTGTGTCATCGTATTTATTTTTATTTTTTAGAGAACCGTATAATCACTTATTTTAAATTTTTAAAAATGAACCAAAATAAAATTTAATAAATAAAAAGAAAAAAAAAATAGTACTATAGAGTGTTTACTTAATGGTACTCTATAAAAGAATAGTTTGTTTTGTTATGACTATGATTGATGGTGGGGTTTTGTGTGTTAAATCAAAAGTTGCTTTTTTTTTTTCATTTCAAATTCAATATGACAATCGCACTAATTTAGTGAGAAAGCACACACTATGAATTTAACATCTCTCAAAGATTCACGAAAAACCCTATTATTGCCATGAATATTCAAATGCCCATAATGCCAAAAACTAATCATTAATCTTTAAACTTTATTAAGAGCGTGAAATATAAATATTACATGCAGCAGTCTTAGTTAAATGCTTTCTTTCAAGCTGATACGTTTATTTACAATTTTAAACCTCTCTCTCTCTCTCTCTCATCATACATAATTTCTAATGCGCACGTGCAGACTTGACTATACTTTGCATGGAAAAAATTATGAATTGTGAAATGAAGGTTGAATTTCTGTGATAGGATAAAGGTTTCTGTACTACTGATTGTAGCTATTGATGGTAACTAATAAAAATATTCCTTTGATAATAATCAGAAAATGAGTATATACAAAGGAAAAAAAGTGAGTGAAGGCAGATATATATAGTTATATGAAATTGTGTTTGCAATGATTAATGTTGTAATTAAATAGCATTACGCGATGTCTAGTATTTTTACTAATACACAATCTATCAAATCAAAGATGAGTGTAGTGATTTGGACTATGGAACTTTTGATGTTAGTTGTATATATGTGTGTAGAAATATATATATATATATATATATATATATATATAAATTGTAGGGCCTGAGTGCAAAAGCAAAGTAGCATTGAAAGACAATCATGGGCAATGATAAAGTCAATAATATGGGATTTCATAAATCTGGTTAAAATTTAGTTGATATGATAACCACAAAGTGATGAACCCGTGCAAAAACCCATTATAAATATGATATAATAATGAAAGACTTTTAAGGGGCATCAACACATTAATGAATATATTATTACAGTGTTGTTTCTTGATATTTAAGCCACTTTCTTTCATGTTTTGATTCCCAATGACCCCACATTTTTTCAGTGCATTCATCCTAGCTACCGTTCCATTTTATTTAACTTCTGCCATATGCGTTTCTGTTCATCATGTTCTCTACATAAAATATTAACACTAACATCATATAAGCTGCTTCAACACAACCTTATAAAATACATCATTGAACTCACAAAAACAGAATATGTGTGCTCCAAAACCATTTCCTGGTACCAGTATGAGCAGATTCCGGACTCTCTTGTCTACTTGTCCAGTTTTCTGCTGCAATTAATGTATATATATATTCTGCTGCGACAGTAATACCAGTAGTATATGATTAATAATTTAAACGAATCTTCAGATGTTGTTAATTAGATGTGTCTATTTATATATATATACATGTTCTTGTCAACGCCTTCAACGTATGTTAATGAACAGGATTTATTCATATAAATTTGTTTGAATATGGTTAGTGGCTTAATACGATAATAACGACTTAATTACATTATGTGGTGGTGAACCAATCGACCCTTGATGACATTATTATACTTTGTTAATATTTATATTAGTTATTGAGGCTTTTAGTTTCTTGCTAAAAATAAATTTACCTTCCATGTCTCACTTATTTTCCACTCAAACCTTCTGCTAAACGTAAATCTGAATTATTATTTTGAAAGTGATATGTATCCATACAAGTTTGTTTTCTTTATTTTAGGGTTTGAGTTTGTTCAAGTATTTCCAATTAAAACCATAGAAAATTTATAAACTATTATTAAAAAATATATATTAATTATTTTTTTAAAGTTTTTTTAAAAACGAAATTGTTAAACAACTGTAACTTATATATTAAATATTATAGTGTTTTTTTTTTTCAACAAATCAATTGATTTTTATATTTTATATTTCCATTATTCTCATTAATATTTATGCAATGTATGACATATTTGTCAATATCGATTATAAAAATGCATCTAATGATTAATAAAACGGAAAAGTGTGTATGGGTAAACAATATGCAAATAAAGAATAATTTGGGTCAAAGCCAATTATTTCCTCCTTGAATATTTGCATTGTATGAACCACGAACATTCTTCAAATCTCCAAAAATCTTCAAATTCATAATCTCCACCATCTTTAAAATCACAATCAAAATCATCATACAAATCTTGAGATCAATTTTTGGAGCATATATATTACCATTATAAGTAACATTGACTTGAGTATTAAAAAGTCTTTCAACATTTGTAGCACCACCATAATGAGACATATATATGCCACCCTATCCTACACTTATATATATTGTGATCAAAGGAAGAGATTCCACTCACAACACTCTATTAAATCTTGTTTCCTAATACATTTAACTATATGAAAGTTTATTGGAGTTTAAGTGAGCTAAAGTTTTAAACAAATATATAACTTCAATAATATATGGAAGAAAAAAATATAAATTTATTATTTCAAATTTTTAGACGAAATATGATTCATTTTCATTTTAGTGAATTTCAAATTGTTTTTTAATATTTTAAGAATTTAAATATATTATTTTGTGATTATTTAAACCATAATTATTCAATAAATAACTTGAAAAAGCTATAGATAATTTTTAAAAATAGTTCACTAAAAATATTATATATAGTATAATACGTATATTTACCTTAAGAGGGGAGTTTATTGGTTATGGCCAGAAATACTAGAGCCGTCAAAATAGGTCACAACCCGCGGGTCTATCTGGCCCGTCACAGGTTCGGGTCGGGTCGGGTTTGAAAAATACAACCCACTTATATGCGGGTCATATTTCAACCCGACTCATGCGGGTTGAACCGTGGCGAGCTGGGTTGGCCCACCAACCCACCTACTCAATTTTATTTTTTTAATTTATTATTTTATTTATGAAACCCTACAAAATAAAATACTTTCTTCACTTACTGTGTATACAAAAAAAGTAACCTCTGCTCTCATAAATCACTCTCACGGTACTTGCTCTCATTTTGATGGTGCTCTCACCCTCACAACTAAAATTCTTGAAGGAGCAGGTAAAACACCATTTTTTTCTTCTCTTTTCTCCACATTTTTGTTTTCTCACTTCTCTTTCTTTTTTTTTTCAAAAACCCTATAATGACAAAAATAAGGGTTTGCGAAATTTTTTTTTGTTTTAGGGGATTTGAAGACATGAAAAATGATTTTTTTTCATGTTCTAACATGCTTGTATCAGATTTTATTCATTTTATTTAAACAATTTGAGTATACATTATTTGAACAAGCTATTTTTGATATCTTTGAATTTAGGAAATTATGTTACAGATTAAACTATTAAATTTTTTGTTTATGTTATTGAGTACTGGTTCTCTGTTTTTTTTTACTAATTTTTTTTATTGATTGTCAGAATTGTTCTGATATTAGGAAAATCTTTATTAGTGAATTTGGAGACAACAAGAACAAGGGTCAAGGGTTACAACAGTTGATGTGATCAACTACATTCAGGTTGGTTTGACATTCAGGATGATTCAAGAGAGTAAAATATTGTGGATTATCTATTCAAGATTCTTATATCGTAAATGGATAAGGAACAAAAAATGATGAATAGAAGAAACTTATTTGTATGTTTTTTGGGTTTGTCTTTGGATGACATTTGAATTATATTTTACTTTTTATTATTATTTTGAATTGTCTTTAACATAAGTTTTAGGAAGTAAAATTTGTTTAAATTTAAATTACAGAAAGTTTGTATTTTTTTATTTAAAAAAAATATAATTAAATGGGCCAGTGAGCTAACCCATTTACCCACCAACTCGTGGTGGATCGGGTCGGGTTCAAGTTTTTCTGGCTCGCTAATAATTGAGGGGTGTTGCTCCCTCCACCTCCCCAAGTAGGTCCTGCCCCCACTATTTTAATTTATTTTAAAAATATTCTACACCACCTCCCCACTATTTTCTTTTATTCCAAAAATACCCTACACCTCCAAACTATCCTTAACAATCTTTCTCTTTCTCTCTCTATAATAATGGAACATTTACATGGTTCAGATTTGAATTTGTAATATACTACAAAATATAAAATTCAGAAGAAACTTCAATATTAGTACTTCTTCCATTTTCATTTTATAAATTTAAAAGTTAGATGCAA
>NC_028357.1:49402725-49417028 GCF_000741045.1 Vigna radiata var. radiata
TTGTTTCAAGCACGTTTCATTATAGCATTTGGATTGTTTACACTGTTTGACACATTTTTGTTTCAATGTTAACTAAGTTTACACTGTTTGACACATTTTTGTTTCATTGTTAACTAAGAAACGTATTTGAAACAACAAATAAATTTAAAAAAATTTGGTAAAAAGGAATAAAACCAGAGTTTTCTAAAGGACTAAATTGTACCTTAGTTTGAAAGAGGGACTAAAACCAAAATCGCCCCAAAGTATAGGGACTAAAAACATATTTAACCCATACTTTTATATTATTTATCTAATAAATTAAATATTTTATTCAAGTTATTTGAGTCAAATATGTCAGTGAGTTAAAACATAATATAATTTTAAAAATTATAGATATTATATGTAAAAAAACACACACACATATATAAACATTTTTCTAGAAATTTAGAACAAAATTTTACCATTTATTAAGTAATTTGAAAAGAAAAATATATATTCAACTGGCGAAAATAAGATTGAATCAATCTTATTTAAGAAAATATATCACAAGTTCAAATTTGAGTCATGTAAATGCTCCATTAATAAGCCAAAAATGCTCCATTAATGTAGAAAGAGAAAGAGAAAGATGGTTAAGGATAGTGGGGAGGTGTAGGGTATTTTTGGAATAAAAGAAAATAGTGGGGAGGTGTAGAATATTTTTGAAATAAATTAAAATAGTGGGGAGGTGTAGGACCCACTTAGGGAGGTGGAGGGAGCAACACCCATAATTGAATCGGGTTGGATTGGCTCACTAAGTAACCAACCCGTGGTGGGTCGGGACTGGTCAAACCGGGTTATCCGTTTTGACAGCTCTAAGAAATAGTATGTAATTTCACATGATAAATGATAAAAAAATTATGTGTACATATTTAGATCAGAATAAAATTAACAAAAATTAAAATGTTAAATAATAATAAATTATGCTAAGTTTGCTTATAATAATTTAAATTATCTTTAAATATTTTGCATACAATTGTTTTACATAATACAATTTGTAGAGTTTGGAATAAGTTGAACAAATAAAGGATATGGGTGGAAAAAACATTAGTAATACAGGCTGATCCACGTGTGGTTAATAAGTTTGGTTTTTGTGTCGTATAACTGTGAGTTTCTGAGCCTATGGACTGACTTGTATAAATTTTAGGAAGATGAAAATATTTTAGATAATTCTTTGTAATTTTTTATTTTTAAATTTGAGTATTTATGAAAAAAACAAAAATTTATTGTAAGTGTACCAATTAAAAAAAAAGACCTTTTAGTCCAATGATATATTGTTAACTACATGTAAATAAAGAAATATACCATGAATAAGATCTAAATATGTATTTTTAGATATATGCTGATAAAATAATAACGGAAATATTTTATCATATTCATAATATAAATAATTTAAACATAAAAAAATATTTTTTAAAAAACAATGTAGGTAACAAGATGGACCATTAATAGTAATAAAGGTTAATCGATATGGACCTAACAACCTTAAATATCAAAGTGACATTTTTTCATTGTAAACCAACTAAGCAAGATGAAAAACTTAATAAAAAAAGTTGACCAGATCGGTTATGTGTTATTCAAATGCATTCATACTTTAATAATAAAATGGCATGCACAATTTAACTAATGCTTAAATAAATATTCATCTTCTTATTATGAAATTTTTATCTCATTCTCATCTACATCATTTAATGAATATATGCACGTCCATCTATCATTTTAAATATAATTAGACTTTTTTTCTTTTACAAAAGAAACAAATAAAATATAATATTAATAATAATTCAATGTCAAAATGATGTATGTTTGATAATATATATAATTGAGCGCTTGAAATTAAATATATGTGAAAAAATTAAATGATAAATAAAAATATTAAAATCAAATATAAATAACACTTGATGTATATCCTAAAAACTATTTTATTTAATAAAAATGAAATTTGTGTTTTCTTAAATAAAATACATTATTTAAATGAAATCGTATTAAAAACATGTAATGAAAGTTAAAATAAGAAATAAAACAACCTAAACATGTGAGTAAACTTTGTAAATATTGAATATCAATTTGAGAGACAAAATGAATAATAATTTGTAAAAAAAAGAAAAAAAATTTAAGTTACTTAATAAATTATAAATATTTTAATAATTAGAAAAATAAAGATAAAAACGACAGAATATATATATATATATATATATATATATATATATATATATATATATATATATTTATAAATATAAAGTATTTATTTTATTTATACATATATCCATTCAATACAAAATTTCTCCTAAAAAGAAACATATTCAATAATATTTATCAGAAAATTTATCCATGATTCCTACTTTATGTTAATATTTGATATTTATCTATATTTATACTATATAATATTTTATCAATCAAATTTAAGAAATGTAATATTGATAACGATTTATGATTTTTTATTTTAACGATATTTAAGAAAATTAATTTTAATTTGGATCTCCACAAATACAATTACATGCTTAGTATATTTTTAGAAAAGAGTTATACATTTTTAAATACATATTTGAGAATGTACCATTATTTTCAAAATAAACATACCCATGTATTAGATACACATCATATATTATACTTATGTATGATAACTACTTCTTGTGTTAGTATATAATGGATTGTTTTCATATTATAATCCTAATTTCAACCTAAGGGGTCAAATTGGAAAATATACGTAATTTCATCGGCAACTCGTGGAGCTGCAGTGTCCTGCAGAAAACTAAGTTAATAGATGATATAGGTGGTGATTATTATGTCAATATTATTTAGTTTATTTTATTTTCATCATTAATTAGTTAGGAAGACCATCTTAGTCTTTTTTTTTTTTCTTTCTCTCTGGAAATGAGAACGTTTCCCAGATACAGGCCAAACTCATCCTCTACCTACTGTCCTCTTCTTTAACATCATTTTCATTACCTTTTTTCTTATCTCGTATCTCTTATTTTAATTATTTATATTAGCTAAAACATAAATACTGTGGCTTACAAATTTTTATTTACATTATTTTGTAATTTTTCTACAAATTAAAGGACACGTGTGTTATTACTTTTCTATAAATTATAGTGAATAATATAGAAAAACAATTTATATACATAAAAATCAAATAATCTTGTATGTTTTTATGTATCGTTTGGTTGTCCAATTAGTAGGAGTCAGTCTTAATATTTAAAACACTTTACTTTAAAATTAGATGTTTATTAAAGAAAGAAACAGATCAAATCTTAATTTTCCTAATAATGATCAATCTTACAAATAAAGTATGTTTATTAATTATTAGGTCATAATTAGGTCAATGTTAATTAAAAACTCATTCTGATTGTAAAACCTATAAATATATGTTTAAGATAGAAAGAATGATTATATTTATTGTACTATCAAAAGTTAATTTTATTTATTAAAGACTCATTTAGTGACTTAAATATCAAAATACTTTCTACGTTACATGAGAAAAGACACAAAGACTTGGATTGTAAGATACTTTGAAATTTGTTAAGAGTTTATTGCATAATTGACCTCAATGTCAAAATATTTTATATAGGCAAAATCATTTGTCTTGTAGTTGTTAACTATATATTATTATCTACCAATATTTTGCTAAAGAATGCAAAGCAAAGTTTACCTAATATAGGCATCACACGCTGAAATGAAATGAGGTAGGTCTGGCTGTCTGTAGTGTTTTCTTAAATCTTCTTTGGGCACAACGATAAGAGGGATTGAATAAGATGAGTTAGGTTTGCGGTCCATAAGCAATGGTGGAATGCACATTATATAACATACTTTGACCAACTTAGAATAATAATTATAACAATGCATATTCATATGCTTGATACCATTCTTAAGGGAGCGGCGGAAGAAACTTCCACCACCACCACCACCAAAGTCTGTCCAACTTTTGCTTTGAACTTTATACTTTTATATAACTGATGATCATAACTGTACGTATAGGCTTATTTTTCCCAAGTGTTTTGTAAGTTTACGGAAGCTTCTGTGTTGTTAAGGAAAATGATATTTTAACACCATTTTTTGATACTATTTTGACACTGCATACGTGTCAAAATGTGATTGGACGATTTCAAATTAAAAAAGTCAATACAGGGGTATATTTGGAAGAGAAAAACCAAAGTTTGTTTTTTTTTATTTTGAAATCGTCCAACCACATTTTGACACGTGTGCAGTGTCAAAATGGTGTCAAAAAATGGTGTTAAAATATCATTTTCCGTGTTGTTAATTATGAAACTAAGGTGTAGTAGGGTAGGACTATCTTAATTTAAGCTTCCATCATCGTTATCTCTGTCTCTCAGAAAAACTAAGGTGTGTGTGTGGTTGATGACGAATAGATAAAAGAAATTCAAGGAATTATCCTCATATGAGCTGTTATGTACCCACCTGTTATAACTTGAATTGAAGTTGAAAAAGTAGGAAGGTACATATAGTTATTTATCACATTTTTTTCAACAATTTTGTTTAAATAATCGTTTTTAAAAAAGATGCTGTAATAATTTAAAATTTTGATATAATTTTTATGATAAATTTTGTCAAAATTATTAGAACTGGATAAATAAAAACAGTTATAAGATGAATCTTTGTCAAAAGGACAGTAATAAAAATTTTATAATTAATTAAATGTTAATGTTGAATTTTTAATGAAGATTTTGTGTCAATTGTTATTGTATTAAAAAAAATCTTCCATTTTTTTTACTGGTCATTGTTCTATTATATAATTTTGAAGCTCTCAACTATTCAATTCAATGCCTTGTTATTGTTTATATATATTGTCTTCGATGTGCTTCTATGAAATAAAAAACAAAGTGTTCTGTTCCTTAATTACCATGTTGTTATTACTATCATTTTTGAATTTGAAGTTTAAGAATTTCATCATACTTTAATATTATTTTAAGAAATAAATTTTAAATTTAATTTAATTTTACAAAATAAATTTATAATTTATATATAAATTTTATATATTGCAAAATAAAAATGATTGTAAACAGCCATTTATTTATACAAACATGGCACGATCGGTCTTAATTTATTTAAATTTTGGTTAAAGTCCAATGTTATATTTTTCTTGTTTCCCTGCTGCATAACTATTTTCCTTTTATTCAAGCAAACAACACTTCTTCCTGGTTATGAGGAGACAATGCTGTTGCTTCTTTGCCTTTGCTTTTGGAACCATTCTTCCAAAGCCGGCCGAAGTCATTAACTACGAAACAAAAGTTTTTTCTTATTTAGTAAAGCATGTCATTTGTACTTATTTTGTAGAAAAATTTATAATTATTTATTTTTTAAAATAAATAAAGTTAAACAGTGACTAGATTGTTGGATGAGCGAGTTGAGAGTGCAAGAAGAAATACATAGGTGCAGGAAGAAGCCCATATCAAGAAAATAGTACGCGGAAAAAAAGGTATAAATTAAATGACAATTGCTTTCTCCACCTCATCAAATTTCTTCTCCCACCCCTTTGTTGTGTTTTCAAAAATAAATTTCGGAAAATCCTCTTCTTTCCAACAACTAATCAGAGGAGCTTCGTCATGCACCTCCTCACATGTTTTCCTACACCTCAAAATATATAGTTTTGCCATTCAGGAAAAGTATATAGAAAATAAAAAAAAAATTAGATAAGTAATAATTATTGCTTACCAAAATGTATCTATTGTGCTACTGAACCATGCAGCTCCAAGTATTCTATCACACAAAGAATTCCAATAATTTAAACAAAGAAAAAACAATCAATGTGAAAATACAAAAATTACAAAACTCAAGAAGTAAAAAAAATATATAAATTTTAGACAAAATTCCAAGAAATTTTAAAAAACACAAAACAATAAAATTAAAAAACATAGGACTAAAAATATAGTTAAATGAAATAACGTGAAGATTTCATGACTAAATACAATTTACGAATCAAATAACTTCAACAAAAAATGCAGCAAAAATTTTGGGTTGAACTCTTCGATTTTATTTTCTTTAAATCCTTATCTTTTACTTTTCTTTCAAAATTGTGTTTTTTTTTCCTCTTAGATTCTTATTCTTTTTTTTTCAACGTGTTTTTGTTTTATTTTGACTTGGATTTACTATTTTTTTTTCAAATTTACAATTAAACACATAAATAAAAAAACTAAACAGAATAATCTTTAAACTTTAAAACTCATACAAAATTAAATACAAAACAAATAATTTTCACAAATCAAATATAAAAATATACTTTAAACAAAAAAAAATTAAAAACTCAACAAAATAGGATAAAACGTCATGACTTTTACTCCTTACAAAATCTTAAAAACAATGAGTCGATTACAATTTCAAATCGATGCACAAAACACTAATATTCAAAATTGTTTTGGATTTTCTTTATAAAACAAAAACATTAAAAAATAGGATAAAATGTAAATTAGAATACCTAATAATAAAATATTTTAGCATATTAATAAGTTAATAAAAATTTACCATAAAAATTATCATTTTTCTTTAAGAGAAGAAATAAAATTTGTAATCCAAATATAAAAAAAAATGGTTCTAAATAAAAAAATATTTTTCATATAATAGCCATATAAGATAACACAAAATAATTCAAAATAAAATTACACTGCAATTAGAAAAATCCAATCCAACACATTAACTATGAAAATTGCATTGGACTAGACAAATCGATATTTTAAATGTACGACATTCTTTTTTTTTTAAATTTGATTCGATGTTCTACCAAACAAACTTAGATTTATGTATTTTTTAAATTTAAATTATATTAATAAAATGAATTATAATTTTAAATATCATAATTTAGAATATTACTTAATAAGATATATCAGTAAAAATATTTATTTTTCTAAAATAATTATTGTTTTTGCAAAATAAACCGGTCCATAAACTTACTATCTAGCTTAAACTTTGATCTAAAGTATATTAAATCAAAATCATTCAATTTAATTTAAATTATTTTTTATTTTTCCTAACTGAAGAAAAATTTCATTTTAAAAGCTGTAAGTTCAAATAAAGTCCTTTTTTTTTTATCACTGAGATGTGTTTAATATTATTTATTTTTATTTTTTAAGAAGACAGTTCAGCCACCGGGTAGGAGTAACTGGTAACAGCAATCATATTCCGCAAGATTTACATGCGCGTGAGAACTACGCGGTCGCGAGCCGGTGACATTCTGATCCAAACTCTGCATAGCTAACCGGTAACCTGCTCTGTCATGATGTGGAACTTGGAGGGATCTTCCGTTTTCGTTCTCGAATCCCGATACCACAGTTTGTGCACTACCATCACATCATGGCTATAATCTAACGGACCCGCTCATGCGGCAATGAATCCTTCTCTCACTTCTTCCTCCTCCTCCTCATCTTCGTCCTGGCTCTTTGGAATCGTTCGACCCGGTCGTTCAAGCAGTTTGAAGATGTCCACTAACTCCTCCGCTGTCGCTGCCTCCACCGACTCCGGCGGCCCCGTCGTCCGCAGAAATCAGTCCCGAGGAGTTCTTTTCAAGTACGGTCCCAAGCCTATTCAGGTTCGTTACCTTCTTGCTTTTTTTTCATGAATATAAATCTGATTTGCTTGTGGATGATTATGATTTCCAACTTATCTTCTGTTCAATATTAGTAATATCGCACCTACTCTTCTACATTGTATTCGACCTTCGAGATCTCTGATTTTTTCGAGAGAAAGTAAAATAGTAATTATTCAGAGTGTGCTGCGTAAGCGTTAGTGTTTTCGTGTTTTCTGTATTGTGTTTTGTCCTCTGTAAAATCGCACTCGCGTTGCCTTTTGTTCAGTTTCCGTCACCGTCTCTTTACTTTTCAATTCCTCTTTTGCTTTGTTTATGCTTTCTGGTTTCCATGGAGGGCCTTGTTATAGATTTAGTGTTTTGCAGGTTGCATTTAAGACTGGCGATTTCAAGCGGCAAGTCATCTTTATTGGTGGATTGACCGATGGTTTTCTTGCTACTTCGTACGTATCATACTGCTCGTTTATTTCAAAGCTATGTGTCTTTCATCATCTGAACGAGAATGATTTTAGAACTTAGGACAATTTGATTGGTAATTTCTTAAATTAAATATATAATGTAAAATAAAAAGTATTGAATATATTCCATAGATGAGAGTAGGAACAGCCATGATTTTTTCAAGCCAATGAATTCTGAGTAATAATAAAAAAAAATGGGAATCCTTGAGAACATTTTCAAGCATGTCAATGTATAGTTGTGACAAAATGTTATGCTCCGGTAGTATTGGAAGAAATACGAAATTAGCGTCGGGTACGTTTGGTGCATGAGTGGTGTCATTGAATTTTACAAGCTTTTGAGTAGAACTGTTCAGAAATAGATCTTTTCTCTGTGTTGGTCTACATATTGATGTGTGTTTCCCTCCCCTCCAATGCATTCAAATTGTTTCATTTGATTGCTCTTTCATTCTCGAAGTACAATACTATTTCGTCTTTTTATATCCATGTTTTTAAAGCCAAACTTTTCTCCCCCTAGGTTCGACTGATAATACCTAATGTTTGTGTTCTGTGATTGTCTTGGCTTTCTTTGCTTAAAGCCCTATCTAGGATTTCTGAGTCTTTGATGACTAACATGATTGGATGCGTGTGGACAGTAAGTTCCTGTAACCATATAAAATGTGAGCTTATTCATAAGTTTGGCTTTGAAACTTGCGCAAACAAGCTTAAAAAGATTATATTTTTCTCTACCTATTTTAATGAAGCTCTATGGAATAAAAAATTAAGCAATTTGTATGCAGTTGTTTCTTTTGTAAATTTATTGTGTGGCAAATTTTCTGTAATTATAAATTGGTTTCTTTAAAATAACTATTGGAACACTAAAATAAATATAATTCTTTATACATTTCCAAACTTATTATACACTAAAATAAATATATTTCTTTATACATTTCTGTGGCAACAACTTATTTTTAATTGATGTATGATTTTTTTTTTTTTTCATTTGAAGATAAATTTGCTACAAGTTGGTATTATTATTAGTTTATCTATTAGGGGAAAATTTATACCGGTCTCTATACATTTTCTTAAGCTCCAGCTGTAGATGCAAACCTTAGAATAGTCTCTATCTGACGTCCATTTTCTTCATCTTCTTGTAGATACTTGGAACCTTTGGCAATTGCTCTGGACCGTGAGAATTGGTCATTAGTTCAATTTCTTATGTCATCTTCTTACAGTGGATATGGCACCTCCAGTTTGCAACAAGTAATCAGTTAAATTTTAATTCCCAGTGATGCTGTGTTGTTACAGGTTGCACTGAAGTATTTATAACACATTATATCAAACAGATTTTTGCCTATTAATTTACATGATTAGCTCAAAATTGTGGAATTATTAAGACTATAGTAAGCTACCATATAATTCCACTAAAACCAAAGACAAAGTGTTGTTTTAATTCAGTCAGTAAATGCCTTTTTCCTTTGATATAGTGAGCTTAGTTTTTGCAACAAGCATCTCCTTACCATGAGCAATATGAATCAAACATTGGTCTTGGTGCTTAGTGCTGACCTTAGGTTTCTTGTGGAAGAGAACTCTGTTGTTTGTTTAATAATCCAAAAGAATAAAGGACAACAGCATGGACTTTTTCATCAGACGTTTATAAGTAATTTATTTTTCTGTCAAATTAGTGTGATCTCTGGCCTTACTTCACCCAGCAATATCCTCAGAATTTAGTTCTATAGTTAAATATGGCCAACTAAGGATCCTAATTTCCTAGAGTCCAGGAGCATGAACTTTGTACTGCAGCCTCAAATAACATATATTTAAAATATATGTGCTGCCTCAATTTTTTGCCATTCTCAAGGTATAATGTGTTTTTAAAAATACACTGTATATTCATTCTTATATTTTACTGAAAGGTGCAATGTTGACATTTCTATCTGATCGACAAGGATGGTTACCTTGATTCTTAAGCTCGTCGATTTTATGTTGTAGGATGCCAAGGAGCTCGATCAGCTGATTAATTATTTAATTAACAAAGAGGAATCCGAAGGCGTGGCATTGCTAGGGCATAGTACCGGCTGTCAGGTTATATTCTATTTCATGTCCTAGCTATATTTCTACTTCCCTTGCTACTGTTATTCATTGTGAAATTTTAATTTGTTCTTGTTTTTGGACGTCTTATTTAGGATATTGTGCATTACATGCGCACAAATTATGCTTGCTCCCGAGCAGTTCGTGCTGCCATCTTTCAGGTATACATTGATAGATGTATCAGTTATGAACTTCCTTCTTCCATTTTTTTTTAATCTGCATGTTTTATGTAAAATGGTAGCCTAATTTAATTTAATTTCACACTTAGGGGTGCTATTCTTCTAATAGTCATGTTTTCAGATGAGACTAGTGGCCCTATTCACCTAATTTAGGTTGTTATCATAACACACTTAAGGTCATAATAATATATTAAATCGGGTTCGAGTCATTTGATGCTATTTTGGAGCCTACAATCTGACTGGATGGGATTGTCTTCACGTTGAAGTAACTTTGCTTCTTTTTTTAAAATCTTTAGTATATTTGTATAAAGTTGAATAACATTTTTTTGAAAATGAATTATGTTTGTTATATGCTTTCCTACAAACTGAACTCTTCCAATGCCACCTGAAATTATGTTTGCATCAAGTTGCAATTATTGTGAAGTATACACATCTTGAAGTTTTAGAACCTGAAAACAGTGAAAGGAAACTGCATCAATATGTTTAAGTATATAGGTGGTTATATGAATGTGAATATAAATGGTTGCTTTGGTATACTACTATTGAGAAAGTGATATAAACCTTGACAGCGACTTTAGTTTATTCCCTTCCTCTAAACACTGGTGCATTATGATTTCCATTTATCATTGTTGATGAACTGATAACTTCATTTCCTCACTTCAATTTGCATCGTATTTAACTTTTTTGTTTATTTGTATTTAACTTAAGCATGGTTCTTAAAAGTGAAAATCTGATCAACACAACACTAGGAATTAGAATGTTAATATTAGAACTAGCTCTAGAAATATGAGATCTTTTATAGCATATATAGGGATATTGATGTCAGCTTTCTCATTCGTATCACTAATAATCATAATGTTAATAACTAGCACCAGATAATGTTATTGTTAAGTAGTCAACATGCCCGAACCTAATTGTTGTTTTGAGCTTGAACTGGTATGAGCTTTATTTTATTTCTAATGCTCGAGTGGTGACGTTTAGAATATAACCTGCATAAGGTGGGGTTTAACAACATAAATAGTTTGCAGTTATCATGTGGACTTTTTGTATTATCGTACCTTCTACATGCTTTGAGAAGTCCACCAAGGCAAATTCAACAACAGAATAGGAAATACCATTACTTTTATACAAGTATAATATGTAATGTTTAAATATATTGGTATTTGATACTATTAGGTGTAAGATATATTTTAGGAACCATATAATGATTAATAACACATTAGCGAGTTATAACAATTATTTTATTTTAATTAAACGATTCATTGTTATAATAGCCTTGTAGAATTTCTAATATTTATTGAATAATGTTCTACAACAAAAAGAAGAAAGTGGATGTTTTGTTTGATCAATATCAATATATAATATCATCTTATCCCATCTGTTTTTTTGGATGGATGTTTAATTTTCTATATCTGTTTAATTGTTCAGGCTCCTGTCAGTGATAGGGAATATCATGCTACGCTCCCTCACACAGCTTCTATGATTGACTTGGCTGCTAAGATGATAAGTGAAGGCCGAGGTTTAGAGTTAATGCCAAGGGAAGCGGATCCTAGTGCCCCAATAACTGCCTATAGGTGAGTGCGGAATTATTGTCAGAGCAGCACAAACAGAGACAAGCTTGATATCAGTCAATAGGTTAAGATGTAGAATTAAGATTGAACCGTAAGAGGCATTATTTGGAAATAGGATGTTATTCAATTGTAAAATAATCTTTGCTCATCTATTATCAAACCAAAGTGGTTTGTATGGGGTAATTCTTAGACTGGCATGGTCTACCACGTAATCTTTTTAGCATTTTTATCATTATTTGAGGTGTGCAAAGAAACGGTCATCACACTCTTGCACATGTCGATAAAATATTTGAATTCCTATGGTAGAGCTGCTTACCAAAGGATTATTTATTAGTATTCTGAAATTTTTGAAATGCCTATTGTTTCATTAGTATATTTCCATTTCTTAAGTCATGACACTAGTAATTATATGACATTCTGATAGGAACTGAATTTACTACGAAATTGATGGGGAAAATTATAGAGAATAGTGATCAGTATACTTGGAATATATATGAGAAAAAGAGCTTCAGACTATATCTCTCTACTGATTTACTGATTTAGATTCATATGTGTGTGTAAGGACCAGTGGCTTACAACCAAAGCTTAAGAAAAGAAAGAAAAATACAATAGAGTTTACCATTTTAGGTTACACATGAATACAACACAAAACAACTTCTCTTCGGAGGATAATAAACTAGGTTTGGAATTGTTTATAAGAGGAGGGATAAGAGGGATAACTGAATATGACAGTTATAACCTCCTGTAAATGTTTCTGTTTTTTCATGTAAACTGGCTATTATAAGTAGTCACTGTGGTGGGAGGGAAACAAGGTTGTTGATATTTCCTAGGAAGTAAGAGGTTGTGGGAGTTTGAGGACAACTCGAAAGTCCTTCTGTGTTGATGTTTTACTGTCTTGCACCATATTGGTAGAAACAGTGCTTGTTTCAATAAGAACCTACCAAGAACGTGTCTTGTTTGTTCTATAATACTGGTTGAATCTATCAATTGGTATCTAGAGCGTGATCTTGGTTCTGTAGGGGACACAAAATAGGGTATGGTGCGAACGAGAATGGAGTCACACATGGATAATGTGGAAAAGATGACGCCAGAAATGGTTCAAGATCAAATGAATATCATGGGAGGTTTCAATGCTGGGAAGATTTGAGTCGTGGGCTAACTTTGGTGGTGGAGCAAATGTCAGCAGCAAGGAATACGTCTGACGATAATTCTGGCATTAGCAAAAGCAATGGTGGGAGAAGAGAGCATCATCAGGGGCAAACAGTGTCTTCCTCAAGATGGAGGAAATTAGACATTCTTGTTTTTGCAGGAGATGAGGCTTATGGGTTCGATTAAAGGTGTGATTGAGGAAGAGAGGATGCAAGCTGTCTTGATTGCTTTGGAAGGTAAAGCTTTGAATTGGTTTCAATGGTGGGAGACTTGCAACCCCAATCCTACGTGGGATACCTTCCAGATTGCAGTTGTATGCAGATTTCAACCAACAATGCTAAACAATCCTTTTGAAGTTTTAATTGGATTAAGGCAAACAAGTCTTGTGGACGAATACATTGAACAATTTGAACAATATGCAGGAGGGTTCTTGAAGGGGATGGAGCAACCTTATTTGATAGGATTCTTCTTGAATGGTTTAAAAGATGATATAAAGGTTCAAACTGTATGAACCCAGCAATCTTGCAGAATTAATGTCTAAAGCTCAAATGGTGGAGGATAAAATTAGAAACACTTCCAAAGGAGGAACCCAAGGTATTAGCCGAAACAGTGCTGGATACAAACAGTATTCAGTCACTTGAAGTTTCACCAGAGAAGGAGGAAATTCTCTACCTGCTAGTAGTGCCAGCAAAGGAAAGGGGGAGGGCAGTGAGGTGTTGAGTTCTATGAGCAGCAATTCTGGAGGGTAGAGACAAAGAGGAGCCCCTTTCAGAAAATTATCTGAGGAAGAATGGCAGGACAAGTTAAAGAAAGGGCTTTGTTTAAGGTGTGATGAGAAGTTTGGGCCTAATCATGTGTGCCACAACAAACAACTGCACATGTTACTATTGTCAGAAGAGGAATTGTTCGGGTTGGGGGAATTCCAGCACCACAAGGGTACAAAAGAAGAAGCTTTGGAGGAAACAGGGCATGTTTTACAATTATCTCCATGTACAATGGCAAGAAGTCTTGGAAACTTTTGGGGAAAATTGGAGATGAGTTGGTGGTTGTTTTATTGGATTGTGGAGCTTCCCACAACTTCATTTCAAATGATTTGATTGGCAGATGTGGTTTACAAACATTGGAAACTCCCACTTATGTTGTGGAAGTTGAGGATGGCCGAAGGGTTCATTGTCATGGGAAATGTGATGATTTCATTTTGGAAATCCAGGGCTTGAAGATTCAGCAAGAATTCTTCATTTTTGAGATAGGAGGAGTGTATATTATGCTGGGAGTAGAATGGATAGCCAGTTTGCGGGGTTAAGGTGGATTTTGGAAAATTAAAACT